>NW_010553600.1:569-1665 GCF_000687285.1 Phaethon lepturus | reverse complement strand
AGCCCGCAGCAGTGCCGGACACGCACCCTGGCCCTGGGAGAGCCGGACCCACAGATTTCCCACATTCCTTCAGGAAAACATCCCTTTCTCCTCCCGGGACACCTGGCTTTCCTTTGCGCGCCGCTGGCTTTCCTGCTCCGTTTTTTGCATGATTCAGTCTAACACCACCTACAAGTCCGGAAAAATGGAATTTAGGTGTTTGGCCACGACTAGGTAGTTCTGGCGGTTCTATACAAAACTGTATTTTTTCGGAGGTTCCCATGTACATTTGTACACATGAATTCACAGACATACATCCACACACGTATGCAGGACCCCCTCAACCCCCGGCCTCTCGCAGTCTTCCCCAGGGCCAGCAGTGATCACTGCCGCCTCATACATAAACATAACACATACATAATACATATCTGCCTCCTTCAGCAGAGGGATGTGACCAGACTTTCCTCTGTTATTTTTCCGTTTCCATAGTAATAAAAGTAGCTTCTGATAATGGCTATTTCCCAAGTAGAGTGAAGTTTGGTAATTTTAGAAGCATTATAGCACAGACTTCAAATGGTCGGTGCTGCGCAGGGTCATTCTGGCTCGGGTTTTTAATCGCGAGCGGATGCAAGCAGGTCCTCAGAGTCCCGGGGAGGATGCCAGGCTGAGTTTTATCTGGATATCGTTAGCTTATTCCCAGTATGTCTGCTCCCAAGGGTTAAAACCCCACAAGTGATCCACATGACTTTGCTCAGTCTCGGTCGTGTTTTGGGACCGGCACCTTTCGCGGCGGTTGGAGGGACCCTGCAGGAAGCCGTCAACTCGCTTGTCACCTAAACAAGCCTTGCAAACAGATTTACTTATTAGCATTAAAAAGAAATAATGCCTCACATTTCCCAAATGTAATACAACTGTGTGAAAGTGACACCCAATTAACGTACTGCAGGATGGAATCCAGCTCCGCCTGGATCACAACAATGACTATTGATTCCTGTGCTCCGCTCCCGGCTCCCCCAGCGCCGCGCGTTGGCTCCCACGGAAGCTGCCGACCGGGCGCCTACGCAGACACCGACCCGGTTTTTTGGCTATCGCTGCCCCAGGGGGCCTTGCCCGGGCC
>NW_010553600.1:0-366 GCF_000687285.1 Phaethon lepturus | reverse complement strand
CCCGGCTGCAGCCTCGCCGGGGCACGGAGGCTCTTCCCATGCCGTCCCCAGGGACAGCCCAGGGACCTCACCCAGCGAACGCGTGGCAGCGTCTAATTTAATCAGCGGATCTGCTCGGAATCGCTCCGGCCTGCAGAATCTCATTTCCCCTGCCTTCAATAAGCCAACCTTTAATATGAAGTGTGAACCTTCTAATTTAGTGTCATATCAAATAATAACTGTCGTGTTTAAACTGTTGCTAATATTAGTCAAACAACCACAGATGAGACCCAGAGGCTCCTCGTCTCTCTCACTACTACACACTTGCAATTAATATTTATAAAGCAGGAGGAATTTTTTTTTAAAGGGAATTTTAAGTCGTCCTTC
>NW_010553599.1:0-3857 GCF_000687285.1 Phaethon lepturus | reverse complement strand
TCCCGTAGTGCCCGCGCACCGCTGATGGGCCTCGGCCTGTTCCTACGCGAAAGTGAGGCGAGGCGAGCAGGACCTTTTCTTCAACAAAGCCCTGTTACGAAGTATCCCGCTTTCAGTAATTTTATCTGTCGTTTAGCCTGGGGCGGCTAATCAATGCAGCCCTGCCAGCCTTCGATGTCATGGAAAATGCTGAAATACGGTTTTCTAAAAATCATAAAAATATGCACATAATGATAGCTACTGCTGCTGCTTTCTCCCTCCCGCCCCCATTTAGATCATGAGTTTAACGATTTCCAGTTCCCTGACACTGGACCACCCTGTGCCAACAATTTCTAAGCAAAGCTCTCTCCACTGATTTCCACGGGGGGCTGCTTAAAGATCGATAGCCAGCAATGGCCTACCGTACATATATTTGTCTCACAGAGTGAAAGAAACTATATAAAAGCTCCAGCTATGCAAGTTAAATTTCCATACATTTTTGCTGCTAATGTGAAACGCAAGTAAAGCCAGACATTAGTTTTAGCCTTGCAGCATACCTGGTTATCCACATCAAGACAGCGCACGCATGAGTGCCAGGGTAGTGGATGGGGACCTGTACCCAACAACTGCAGCCATGGGGACACTTGCTGCTGTGAACCTGCTTGGGTGGCTGGACTGGCCACCCAGGGCTGGGGGATGGCAGGGGAACTCTTGCTGGGTCTAAATCGGTATCTTTTTCCCGCAACCTCACGTGTACATACACCTCACAGCGGGAAATGTCCACAACACAATGCACAGCAGAAAGAAAAAAGAAGGTAACTTTGGAATGTTGGCACCTTCACAACCCATAGGCAAAGACAAATGCGGGAGATGAAGCACCAGTGCTCCTTATCCCTGCTGTTACACATCTGGCCTATGACACGTACCTTTCAGCATGACTGTTAATAGCAGGTTTCTAAAACAGTTTTCTTGCCTGTGTCTGATCAGCCACACGGATCCAGTCCTCACAAGATTCCCCAGGCCCACCTGGAAAAACAGCAGGCCACTCAAAAGCAACCATGCTGCAGACTAACATGGGCAGAGGCAGCAGCAGTCCCTGGCACTGCTGCTCCCATTTCCAGTGGAAGGAAGGGCCATCCCTACCGCAAGGACTGCAGTCCACCGCAAGCAAGGGGCTAGAGGGGAATACCTTGCCGGAATGCCACGCCACACCACGGGCACATCTGTGCCAGCTGCAGCTCTCGGTAGCACCACGCAGGAATAGACAAATGTGGCAACGTGAAGAAATCTGGTGTGCGTTAATTTAGCTGGTATAAACGGAGACCTGGTAATCAGTAATGCCACTCGGCTATTGCTAGCAGGGCTTTGGAAGCAGGGTGCCAGCAGAGCCCTGGGTGCACCTGCAGCGGGCCCCTGCGGCCACGTTAAATAGGTGCATGTCACTTCCATGCCACAGCGTAACAATGGAGGTGGTGGGCAGCCTTCGGAAAGGTAAGCTGGACAAACTTCAGGGGAGGCTTGTACTACCGAGGGGGGAGTGCGCAGTGAGGGCAGAGCCAGTGCAGGGCACAGGCCTGGGGGTGGGAGAGGGGTTCGCAGCGGGACTGTGCCAGGAATAGCCTCTGGTGAACCCGTGGATCCTGGACAGACTGACACTCTGCTCTTGTAATCCTCTCCTCCTGGCTTTCCCCCAGCAGGGGTCAGGCTGAACCAAGGATCACAAATCAAAAGAAAAGTGACTGCTCTGACCCAGCATCGAATAGTTTCAATGCTCCAGAAAGGAGAAAAATGTTTTGCTTTACTGAGGATACGGAAAATACTTGAACATCTCATTTAAGAAAAGCAAAAGAAATATTGAAATGGCAAGAGAGGTGACTGCAAGCAGCAGCCTACAACACCCTCCTTGTCCTTGCAGCTGTTTTAAAGAGGCAATGACCTGGTCCTGTTGCCACTCAGCCTCATTATAGCTTCAGCCTCCCTTCCCAGTTATTCCAGACACACTTCAGCGTAAACGGAAACAGATATTCGGCCAGGATGTGGAGACGACAGCGTTAGAGCAGCAAAGGGACATGAGTGTGTCCTCAGAAGTGAGGGGCAGCCCCTGGGGAAAGCAGAGCTCTCGGCATCCACCACTGGCTGGAAAGGGGAAGCTGCTACCCACAGAAACCATTCCTGCATGGTCAGACCAAGTAAACAACGCAAAGCAGTATCAGTCCTAGGCTGACGTCTCCAGTGCACCCCCCAGCCAGAGCTGGCAGTGTTTCACCGCCCTTGGGACTTGGAAGACCAAAGCAAGGGCTCCACAGTGGAGGAGGCAGTGCCTCTGCCTTTGGCCATCACCACAGGTCCGCAGGCAGACAGACACTCTGGGACAGGAATGCTAAAAAGCAGGTGAGATGTATCCAAAGGCCTGGCCCCTGAAAAATTTTCTGGCCAGATTTGCCTCGGTTTATCGCCTAGCAAGAGAGGACACAGAGGATGCCATTTCATGTGTGGAATTTTAATGATAACTTTATTATATTTTAGTGTATTACTGGCTTGCAATTTTGCAGTCTTACAAGAAATTTCCGTTTCCATATCTCCATTAAACGTCTGATTCATTTTCTTGGCTCGTGGTAATGCCTCAAAGCTACATCACTAAAGAATCAGTGCGCTGCATTAGATAAATATAAGACCAAGTGTGATTAACCTATTAACTATTTTTAATTAGCTTTTACTGTTCTTCAGCTATTCCGTGTTTTTGAGGAAGCAGAAAGAGAATGAGAGCACACTGGTACTACAGAGCTGTATAGAGCTAGCATATGGACTGAGATTATTCATCATCATTGGCAGGAGCTCTGCTGTAGGGAATCTTGCAACAACATCACAATTTTCCTACTAGAGTGAATGCCATAATGGACACATTTGCGGCGTGAGTTATGGGCAAGAGTGAAAAATTTTAAATCTTTATAGCATTTTTATGCTCTGCTTTCCTTTTTGGTAATCAGATCTTGATTAAGAGTTGGAATTAGCACCCAGAAGAACATTAGGATTTCCTGGCTCAGTTCCCTTCCACCATGCAGGGCAGGCAACAAATGATTCTGTGGCTTTACAGTGCTGCTACAACAAAAAGGTGTCTAAATACCTATCTATCACTTTAAGAAAGTAACCGACTGCTTGCCTGCAATGAAGAACATACGGTAACGGCAAAGCATTTTATTTGCTAAACAGAGCGATTACTTGATTTAGGTTCTCTCCGGTATTTCCTCCGCTAGTCCCACCCTTATTCCCTCAGTCCCAGACCTCCTGTGGGCAGGTGCTGTCGGTAAATCGCCACTCGATCACCTCTCGCTCGTGACAAGCACCCATAAAGAAAGAAAAAAAAAAGGCAGCGGGGACCCGATCTGCCCTCGTTCCTACACCTCCTTCCCTTGCTCTCAGCCAGCCGGACACCCCTCTCCCGGACCCGGGACAAAAAGGCTGGGCGGGGTGGGGTCCGGGGCACCCGGCCCCGGGGCTGGAGAGCTGAAAGGGCTCTGGGCAGGGCAGAGCCAGCCCGCCCTTGGAGGCAGCCCCCCAGGCACAGAATCGGGTCCCCGTCTCATCAGCTTGAAGAATATCTGACCTTCCTATGCCAAAGCACTTTGGACCTTTTAATTTTAGGTGTTCTCATGGTTTTGGGTTTGTGTTTTGTTTTGTTTTGTTTTTCTTTTCAGACATGCTGGGACCATTCCAGCCAACGTGAATTTCAGAGGCGCATCTGCTCCGGCGCCCGCATTTCGAACGAGCAAACAAATAACCACAGCTTGTTCTGACAACACTCCTCCGGCACCCCTCGTCGTGCGTACCTCTCCCTCCCCTCCGCCCTGTGGGACCGGGGTCTCCATCGCAGCTCCCGC
>NW_010553598.1:0-7826 GCF_000687285.1 Phaethon lepturus | reverse complement strand
GGTGGGCGGTTGACGGGAGGGCGGGCGGCTTACTCAAGGGCGCGGTTAGCGGGGGGTGCGTCCTCCTGGGAGCCGAGAAGTGAATCTTTGAAGTGCGAGGACGACGGTCGCTTTTCGCGGTGTGCTGTCCCGGCGGTAATCCGCCGTGGGCTGGGAGTGCCGTGACGAGGCCGGGTGGGTGCACCCGCGAGCAGGCAGGTCTGGATGTGGGAAGCACCACTTCTTGGACTTGTTGGCTTCAGTTAGTGGTGCTACAAATAAACTATGGTACATAAAATAATTGTAGGGCGTTTCTGGAATTTTGTTTTTCAAGTTAATTTTTTTAAAAAATTTTTTTAAAGGAAAATAAGAAAAGAAAGCATACAAAAGAAGTGGAGAAAGTGTCAGAAGACCAGAGCTCATCTGTCATACAAGAGCCTACTATAAAAGCAAAGAAAGTCAGAAAGAAGGAACTTTCAGAAGCAGAAAAAAAATTGGCAAACAGGTGAGTAGGTGATATGTTTTTATAATAAGATTAAAAAAACCTAACATCTAGATTAATCATAAGTTTGTGAGTTCAGTGAAGCAATAAAGTTCTATTTAGACTAAGTATAAGGAAGAGATTTTTCACCATGAGGGTGGTGAGACACTGGCTCAGGTTGCCCAGGGAGGTGGTAGATGCCCCATCCCTGGAAACATTCCAGGTCAGGTTGGACGGGGCTCTGAGCAACCTGATCTAGTTAAAGATGCCCCTGCTCACTGCAGGGGGGGTTGGACCAGGTGACCTTTCAAGGTCTGTTCCAACCTAAAGATTCTATGTTTCATCTTGAACCTGGCATTTAAGAAGATTGTGAAAATTTTCTGTAATTTCCCCCAGAAGGTAGTAAACACTTCCAACTTTCTGAATTTCTAGGTCTGTGAAGTGTAGATTCCGTGTTAGAGAGCTAACAGGTCTGGAGGTTTGTAGATTTAGACAAAGGGTTCTCTCTGGCACGAGAGGTGATGCTTTGTAACTGTGGCTGGCTTTATCCAGCTGAGCCACAGTCAAAGGAGCAGAGGTTTTTTTTCAGCAAGGTACCAGAGTTAGTTGTCTTTATCACGCTTGCCCTCTACTGTGACATAGAACTACACTGTCTGTTCCCGTAAATACTCAGGGTTGAACCAAGATGCTGTCAGCACAGGCAAGAAGCTAGTCTCTGTACAATGAAATTTGGATAATAAATTTTGGCTGGTTGTAGCTTGAGGCTAACACCTTGTCCTCTCTCTGGCACTGTGTGTTGTTGCATCTTCCATGCCCATGAAACTTGCTTGCTGTTTGAGTGTGAGTAGTGTTCCAGAGGCTTCTTCAGATCTGCTTATTCTTCATGTTCTTACAGGAAGTTTGGGTAGATCGACTTGTGAGTGTATGGATGAATCCCAAAGGATTGTTTGTTGTGAGTGTCCTGGATGCTGGGATGAATTAGACCTCTCTCTAGTTCTAGTATGCAAAGACAATTTTTCCCCCCCTTCAATTTTAGAGGATATCAAATTACTTAATTCTGAATTCTTTATTACTCCTACTAAATAGTGGATGCCACGTCCTGGGGACAGCAAATAGTTTTCCATGTTAGGGAATGGTCAGATACGTTTGTTTATGCATAATAAGCAATAATGTTTGAAATTTTATGTTGGATATAATTTAAAATATAAATTAAAATATTTATCTTGGATGCTTCAATTCTTTGACCTCAAAAACTCTTATTTTTTTCCCCATCAATTATAATTTGCTTGTCTCTTTCTGATAAGAGAGAGTGCTTTGGAGCAGGCAGATGAAGAGGAAGAGCAAAAACTGTTTCAAAACAAAATGAAACAAAAAAAGGGGGCTTCTCCTGCCGTCACCAAAAGTGTTGTTAATTCAGACACAGGCACTACTGTAAAACAACAAAAGAAAAAAAAGGTGGTTGATGAAACGGTAAACAGAAGAACTGTGTTTGTTGGAAACCTGCCTGTCAACTGTACTGTTCAGGTATGTGAGTGGATTTCATCTGCTAAAGGAAAGAAAAGAATTGCAGCAGTCTTTAGTTTGACGGGACGTTTCCAGATGAGAAGTCACACATACTTGTGACTAAAATTGCTTTTTGGGAAAGTAGGAAATAATGCTCGTTATCAGAAACGATTAGAGGCTATCTCTTTTGTTATACTGGAGTTAGGCTTTTTACAACGGTGGATGCAGTTTCTCTTTCTTTAGTAGTATTAAATACAAAATGACTTACGATTACAAAGCTAGAGAACGCATCTAATTTTGAATGCAGATAATACTTCATAGAATAGGAGAAGAATATGTTAGATTTATACTCTTCCATAGTAAGGGGTACGAATTCAGTTTTGGCAATTCGTAGAATAAGGAACTGCCACAAGAAACACAGAGACAGTTACAAATTACTTGCATATTTTCAGTAGCACTTTACCTTGTAAAGTAAAATGAAAATAATGTAAAACCAATCTTACTAATAAATATTCAACAATAATTCTTATTACCAGATTGCAAAAATGTATTGAATATTTGTAATATTTTCTGTTTAGATGCTGAAATCTCTTTTTAAAGAGTATGGACAAATAAAATCCATTCGGTTCCGGTCTTTGGTAGGTTATTTCCTCTAATGCTGTATAATAAAATTATGTTTCTGATCTTAAATTATTCATAAGGCTTGTATCTTCGTTACTTCAGAAGTGGGTTTGGGGGTGTATTTTTTTGCCATTAGAAGGGAGCTTGGAGGTCTTACCACAGAGGCACCGCAGACCTGTCTTTCCTTTCATCACATTTTACTTTTCCTGTAACAGCAGTTGATACTGTCAGAGCTATGTTTTCTCTGTGAGAAGAATGCCTTTATTATTGCTTGTTTATCTAAGGTATTATTTACCTGTTTTTAAATCGTAATAGCAAAGACACTGATTGTAAAACAAGGTACTGTGTAAAACAGTTGAAGGTAACACTCTTGGAGCTCAAGAAACATAACAGATGAAGTCAAAGCAAGCTATCTAATTCTGAGGTCTTTCTAGATCATCTCTAGGGATAGCCACTTACGTCATTTGCTCACTGTACTGTGGCCACATTGCTTTGAGTGGGAAGGGTGCCTGTTTTAATTCCTCTTTGTTTTCAAGAACAAATATTTGAGATAAATTGACACTAGGCCCACTTAACTAAAGCTCTTTTTATCTTAAAGGTTCCAGCAGAAGACACTTTATCCAAAAAGTTAGCAGCAATAAAGTAGGTTCCTTTTGTGAATTTCATGATTTATTTTTCAAGGCAAGAGTAATTTTTAAGTGTTGGTTGTTACCTGTTTGGTTATATTGGTTTTTTTATTATTTGTATTTCTCGTGACTTTTTTAATTACCTTTCTGTCTATATAAATTTTCTTGAGAAGTGAAAAATAATTATGTGCCCGGTATACTAGCAAGTAATTTGTTAACATAGGTTGCATTTCTTACATTTTAGGAAGGAGGAAGACACTGATAGTCTTTAATTCCTTTGGATATATTTATGAGCTGAGGAAGCTTGATCAGGGTGCATATACAGGCTGTGAAAGGTGTACAGTGATACTGCCTTGGGCATAAGGGGCTAGCTCTGTGTTTAAGAGAAATGAAGTTGTTAACTGTGCACAAAACTACAGGAGGCATAAATGTGTTTAATAAGGAGTGCTTGTGCACTGCACACCATCAGAATGATTTAACAATATGCATCTTTTTAACCTTCCAGGCATAAGGTGCACCCTAATGCGAAGTTCATTAATGCTTATGTTGTATTTAAGGAAGAATGTGACGCCATTAAGGCTCTAAAAGAGTGAGTCTCGGTTTTGTTCCTCATTCCCTGTTGAAAACGTAGACTTACAGGGTGTTAAAAGATAAATTTAAACCACCTCCTCTCTTTTGCTTGAATTGGGATAAAATGTTTTTTCAAACTTAGAAGTAAATTTGCTTTTGGAATAATGCTACGTGGCGACATTGTAAATTAAGTAAGGCTTGTCCATTTTGTTTTTAAAACTTTCTGGTTTTGGATACAAAAGAAATGGAACAGAAATTGCTAGTGGATTTCACATCAGAGTTGACATTGCATCAAAAAACAGTTCGGTAAGTAAGATGTGTGACTAGAAACCTCCCCCCCCTCCTTTTTTTTTTTTCCCCCCTGTATCAAATAACTTACTGTCTTGTATCTCTTGTTTTCTTTAGCATGACAATAAACGATCTGTATTCTTGGGAAATCTCTCATATGGTAAGTCTAATTAATATGGATTGTTATACATCATTACTTAACATTTATGGAATGTGTTACATTAGGGGGTTTATTTATTGATATTTAGGCTAGCATGTTTAGGTAGCTAAATATCTTTTGCTGGAATTAATTTTTTAAATAGCAGTTTTCTTTTTTTTTTAACTGAAACACCTAAGGGGGTTGTAAGTTTCTGGCAAGTTCTGCAGATTAATTGTTTTCTTTATGGTAACTAGAACTGCAAGCACTTTTAGTTCTTGGTGTTACTTTTTAATTATTATTTTAATTTATTTTTTAAATAAATATGACTTAACTGCATAGGCCATAGCTTTTTAAACTGTCAAATGTGTACTGGTAGCTGTTTGTGAACTACTTCCAAGTGAATACACAGTGATGGTTTCTCATTTTGATGCTGTCTGTGAATGACTCTGTCCAGGCATCTGTTGGCAATCAGTTGTTACCCATGTGGAGGTGCTTACTGTATAGTTCAGTCAGTGCTTGATGAGTATTCAGCTGCTGCTGAGTAGGTTGGAGAGTAAATGAAGGGATCGCCATCAGGTGTGGTCCATATGAGGGTATAATTGGAGTCAGGATGCTTGGGGCGAGCATCTTACTTAAGGGTGGTATAGACATGTAAATACACAGGATGAAGGCATGCCCTGTGCCTATGGCCTGATGCAGAGCTGCCAGTAATGCTGAAACAAACAGGCTTTAGACTTCAGCCTGAAACTTGACCTGTCTGAAAATCTGGATAGGTGACAAATATAATTGTGGTGATGTTACCTACGCCTGTTGTGTAGCGCTTGTGTCAGTGCTGTATGTTCCTGTGCGCATCCTGCAGAAAAGAACTGTTTGGACATTGGCAGTGTGCTGAAAATGGCTTCAGCAGCTTGAACCTTTCTCAGAACATCTAAGTCCTATTGCTGTAATTAAACCTGTACTACTAAATTCAGTCCGTGTGTCCCCCCCGGCTTAGCACAGATATAATTATATCTGTGTAAAGGGATTTACAATGGTATGAAGTGTACCTGTACAGAAAAGAGAATAACCTGTATTTTTGTGTTGGTACATCACACCTGTCTGCTCACATAGGCAGCAGAAAAAAGCCTTGTACATCCAGCCATTATCAAAATAATTGTGTAGCAACTGTGGCTGGACACTGTAAATCCCTTCTCCCCCATTCAGCTAAAATTCAGGGTTCAGTCAATGAGTATTAGACTTCAAAAGCTGCCAGCTCAAGCTTATTATCAGCAGCATTAATTCTTAGAAAGAGATCCTGGCATAAGAATGAGCTACAAAAATAGCATGAATCTTAATTTCTATTATGTTCAAACAAAAAATAAAATTATTTGAAAAATTTAATTCAGTCTTTGCCTTCATTCTCCTTTGTGAGTTACATTGTACTCTTTAAAGCTAGAGAATCAGTAACTGTCAAATTATAAAATAACACCAAATTATTTTTTATATAAAATATAAAATAAAAAAATAAGTCCTTTATAAAATCTGCATTGTTAACTTCTGTATGTTTGTGTACCTGAATTGACAAATATAAAACATTTGGATTTGGGCCAGGCTTCAAAAGCTGTGTGTCTGGCTGAGGAGACATCTGTGTCATTGTATTTGCCTGCAGACATCAGTGATGATGCTGTGCGAGAGCACTTTTCTGTATGTGGAGGTGTGGTAGCAGTGCGAATTGTGAGAGACAGAAAGACTGGCTTGGGTAAAGGCTTCGGCTACGTTCTCTTTGAGGTATGTATGAATGGTGTGCTTCAGGACACTGGGAGTTCTTCAGAAACTGAATTGGGATTTGCCTTTATGGCCTTTTAAAAATTTTTTAATAATTTTTTGGATTTGTGTATATCATTAAGTGGTAGCATTGTTGTGTATGTTAATAGCAGCTCGGAAGACCAGTTCTGTGGAAGCAGATACAAAGCAAACTATTTTAGGTTGTGTACAAAGAAAAGTTGTAGAACGTTGGGATGAAAGAAATGAACTTTAAGGGAAAGACTTAAAGGAGGGACAGATGAAGTGTTCTGGTACAACTGAAGTTTTCTCCCATTTCTTAACGTGTCAAAATACGAGTGGTATTCTTCCCTGCAGCTGGCTGGTTTACTGGTTCTCTCTGTTTGCAATTCAGTACAGCTTGCTTTCTCATGGCAGTCTCCCAGCCTCATCTCCTAAGTCTGTTTCCTGCAGCCCAATACCTTTTTTCCCCGGTTTCTCCTTCATCTCTCTTCCTCTGTCTTTCCCATCTCACATAAGCTGTTTTATAGCCCATTTTCAAGTGTTTGTGCCTCAGGGTGTGGGCTATGTGGGTGTGCTGGTGTTTCTGAGCAGAGATGTTGTGACATTCAATACATAGGGCAGTTTGAGCGCTCTTTATTGTAAAATCTTGCTTACAAAAATTAAAGATGGGGAACTGTTTATTTGAAAGCAATCGATTGGAAGTAATGCTGCTTTTAAACAGCATGTCTGTTCTTGTAGAATACAGATGCTGTACATCTTGCACTGAAACTCAATGAGACTGTTCTGATGGGAAGAAAGATACGAGTGAAGCGCTGCGGCGAGAAATGGAAGGCACCACAGAAAAGTCCAGATCAGCCTCGTGCTCCTAAGGACAGAGTTGATACCACATTAAAAAACAAAACACGATCTAATGATTCATTTGTTGGTGAGAAAGCAATCCCGTTAAAGAAGAGCACCAAACCAAAAAGACTAAAAACTATTCCGAGAAATAAAGCTGGGAAAAACAAACAGTCCTCTGATAAAAATCAAACGTATAAAAGTGTTCGTCGTTATAAAGTTTGATGTACACAAGAGTGTTCTGTCATAAGTTTTGTTTGTAATACAGCTGTATTCATTCTTAGTCTTCACTCTGGGGGTTTTTGGCTTCTCCCACAAGGCGGTGTGCGTTACATGTCCATACCCCGCTTGCAGTGCAGATGCTGCGTGAATTTATTACTGTGTTCTAGGAATACATCATAGAGTCACTGAACGGTTTGGGTTGGAAGGGACATTTAAAGGTGATCTAGTCCAACCCCCCTGCGGTGAGCAGGGACATCTTCAACTAGACCAGGTTGCTCAGAGCCTTGTCCAACCTGGCCTGGAATGGTTCCAGGGATGGGGCATCTACCCCCTCTCTGGATGACCTGTGCCAGTGTTTCATCACACTCATTGTGAAACATTTCTTCCTTATAGCTAGTCTAAATTTATCATTTTTTAGTTTAAAGCCATTACCCTTTGTCCTGTTGCAACAGTCCCTGCTAAAAAGTTACATCCCCAGCTGAGGTCGTGCTGCAGAGGTTAACTGAATTCTTTCTTTTGGCATTATGTAGAATTGTTCAAAATGACTGCAGAAAAAGTGGCTCGTGTGCAGACTAAGGCTGCGATGATACGTAAATCATTACCTAGGCAGTTGGTTTGTTCCGCTTTTTTTAACTTAAGCTTTAGTTGACCAGACTTCGCTCTTGCGGGGGTTTGGGGGCAGGGCGAGGCCCACCCGCAGGCACTGGAGGAGGCGCCCTTGCCGGCGCTGGGTGATGACGCCAGCGGAAGCGAGGCGGGGTCCTTTCTGGCTGCCCGCTCGTCCCAAGGTGCCTGC
>NW_010553597.1:0-767 GCF_000687285.1 Phaethon lepturus | reverse complement strand
AGATGATCTTCAGAGGTCCCTTCCAATCCTTACCATTCTGTGATTCTGGGATTCTGTGAAGCTGTAGGATATCTGAGGAGATCCTGTCTCTGATGCTGTGCAGCCTGCTGCCTTCCATAACTTCTCCACTTGGCAACACAGCTCTCCAACAGTAGTGCACCTCCTGCAGGAATGGTCTGGGAGAAGCCCCAGATAGATACTCCCTCTGATCCACCAAGCTCTGAGACAGACCTCTCTCTAGCACCAGCTATAAAAGGGTGGGAGCTTCACCCTCCAAAGCAGGGGTAGCTGCCACAAAGGCTTCAGGCATGCTGCATCAAGGGCAGCTGTCCACACTTGCTAAAAGCTGCCAGAGCTTCCCTAGGCATGCAGCCTTGTGGCTCCCCTTGCCTTGTCCATACTTGGCAGCCGTTGGCAGCCGCAGGTACTCAGAGGGTTCCCAGGAGTTCCCTCTCTTCTACCATTTTCTAGAAGAGCCTCGTTTCAAGTATGGCATCCCCACTCCTTGCAGTCCAGCCCCTCTCCTATGTCGCACTCCCTGATTTCTGGCTGTCTGCCGCCTTCTGTTTGCTCTTCCTGATATTGTCTGCAAGAACATGACTTGCATTTCCATACCGTAATTTGAAATACTGTTTTGTATTAAGGACAAGAATTAAGTACAGAAAAAAAGAAAAAAATTGGCCTAAAAGAGGAAAAAACATGAAATAAGCATTTGTCTTGTTTTAGCCCACCTCCAGACCAAAGGCAAGCACTTGCTCTATCCCCTG
>NW_010553596.1:344-21772 GCF_000687285.1 Phaethon lepturus | reverse complement strand
CGGGGAGGCGGCCGGGACAGCGCCGCGGGGGCAGCGCCTTGTTTACACAGGGCGTCGGGAGAACATGGCAGCCCGGGCGTGCTGGTCACTCGCTGTCATGCGTGCTCGCTGCTCCCGTGCTGGCGGTGGGATAGCCCCGCCGGGCCTGCAGCCTCCTCTCGTCCCTGAAGCCACCGCGCGCCTGCTCTGGTCGCGCTGTGGCGAAATAGTTGAAGTCTGGCGTATTTTTAATTATACCCCACCGAGCCTGTAAAATGTTGTACTGGGTTTGCTGGTGTTCGTGTTTATCTGTTACCTTTTGGGATGTGTTCGCTCACGTCTCTTCCCCGCACCCTCCCCACCACCCCCAATTTGGTTCTTCATTCTGCATGTTTCCTCTCTTATGACTGGTCACTGTCATGTTCCGTGTGACTTTTTTTAACCATGTAACTTCTTTAGCAAAGACGGATAAAGCTTGCCAACTGTCAATTTAAAAGCAATCAGTTTGTGAGGAGGGTTCTCCGTCAACTGAGTTCATCTCTTCTTGTGCTTTGAAGTTCTTTGCCTTCCGTGCGCTGATAATTATTCCCCTTTGTTGCAATTTAATCATAAAGCTTTTTGGCACTTTCTGATTAGTGTATATGCGCAGCAAACTTTGAGAGCTGCCTAGTTGCTCAAGACAAACAGCAGGAGATGGAGCCCAGGAGTACAGGAGTATAAGCTTTAGATAATTCTCAAGACTTATAAAACCAGCGTTTTAACGATAAAGTTTCAAAGCATTCAGGTATTTCTGTGGCCTAAAAAATGTAGAAATAGCATGCTTGCATGTTTTGTGCTATAACTTTGAAATGAGGTGAAAGTGTGAACGTTGGTGATTCGGGGAAAGCTCAGAAATTGCAAGAGTTTCGGATCTCTTTATGGAAATGTCTGTTGTTGGGCTATGTTGAAAACCCCACATCATTGTTTGAGAGGGAATGTCGTGAAGCCATCTATTATATTGAATACTGCAGGAGAGATCTGGGTTAGTGACTGTTACCACAAAACTTGACTCTTATTTCAAGAACCTTAAAGAAATCAAATAAAAGTCTACAAAACTGCGTGCAATGGGTCTGATCGAGATTCTCTTCTTCCCTCTCCCCTCACTCCATCTCTGATAGTAGACAGGATCGGTTGTTTTAGGAAGGGTTCTGGGAACAGGGTGGTTATTTTGTATGGTACCTTAAGTGACATACTCTTTCCATCTCTCAGGTTTCAGTAACATCTGGTTCAGAAGGTCCCAGAACTTCAGACTGTATGTGCATCTTTGTGTTTAGTAGCTGCGTAAGCCATTCAGGGGCTTTGCCTCCATAAAGCTGTCTAACTTAAATCTTATAACTTACTCTTTTGACCTCTAGAATATCCTGTGAAAATGAATTACATAGTTTGTGTGGACTACTTCCTTTTGTGTGTGTGTTGTGGGTTTTGTGTTTGTTTTTTTTTTTTTTTTTAACCCACATCCTCACCATTTAATTTCATCCGTCTCTGCTCTTTTATTATGTAAAACGATGAATAATTGCTCCCTGCTCTGGCTTGTGGGGAGTGGAAATGGATGTTAAGAACCAACAATTGACACTCTGGAAAGAGAAGTGCAGGTACAAAGTAGAGGTATGTGCATGAGACTTCTGTCAGAGGGAAGAGAAGGTTTCAGGAGCTCTTTAAATAGAGAGCAGTGGGAAGAGAGCCTGCTAATAGGATGAAATACGGGAAGATCCAGAAGAAGCCTGCTGAAGCCACAAAGCTTTTTGCAGAACGTTAATAGTTTTTAAGTGCTTATAAGCTTACGTGTTTTGGGGCTCATCAGCTTTAGCAACCGAGGTTTCAGAGCAAACTTTGGATGGTCAGATTATCAAATTAAATATGGAGTTCCTCTAGTTTCTTACCAAATTTGGTACATCATTAATTTGATCCACTGTAATAATTTGTGTGCATTCAGCAATAAAATTATTGCCTTGTTGTATGGAAGTTTCTGAAGTATGATGTGGCCAAGGCTACTTGCTTTGATGATTCCTCATTTTGATTTCCTTTTCTATAGCTTTTAGTGATTGCTGTAATTTATACAGTACTATAAATTGTGTGGATTGTCTGGTTTTTTTCCCCTGTGTTGTGGATGCAAAGATTTACTCTGTGTCCTCTTTTTGAGCACACCCCCTGATTCTCTAGCTATTTACAAGTTAATTTTTTTTTTTCATTGTCAGCTTCTGCAGGTTTTAGACTTGTTCTGGGTTTCAAAAAAAAAAATTTTAATTCACCATTTCTTTTACAGATGTCAGTGTGAATCAGCCAGAGCTGTAAAAATTATCTGGGAAAATGTCTTAAAAAAGAACTTTCAGTTGACATAAAACTTTTTTTACAGTGTGCGCTATGGTTTACGTGTGTTGGAATGATAGTGACATTTACTGGTATATTTGAGGCGCTGCGTATGAAAGACCACCTTTGTACCCTTGGAAGCCTTGTTACAGTTAATGGGATTCTGCAGTGATCTTGGCCGGCATATTTCTGTTCGTATAACTGATTCCATTTTCAAGCCAACTTTGTTAACTTTTTTTTGATTAAACCAAAGGCAGGCCTTTTTTCAAAAAGTTGTGTGTGATGCTACTGCTGGCTGCGGTCCTGCTCTTGTGGTTGCATCTGTGTAGGTATCCACATAAATCTCTCCTCAGGATTTCAGATGCCAGCTGAATAAAAGGGGGACATTGTTCCAAGTACTCTTATGTTTCTTCTGAGTGCTGCCGGAGCAGCTGCCTCTGGTCACTGCTGCCTGGTCTTCTGCTTGTTTGTCTTGTTTTCATGTGTGGGTACGAGTGTGTGCATCTTTTTTTTTCCCCAAGCATTGAATTTTTGTTGTTTGTTTTATAATTTAAACAAAAGTATACTAAAACTATTTGTAGATTTATATTTAGAGTTTTGTTTTGAAGCCAGTCGTAAATAACTTCACTTTGAATCTGGCCTGGTAGAGGTGACGCTCTGCCATCCTTTCCACACTGTTTTTTCAATTGTTATTTTTAATTCTGTTGAGCTGCATGTTTGCTTCTCTATTTACTTGATAGGTGGTTATGCACAGGGGATCAACTTCAGATTCTGTTTTTTGTGGGACTACTATGCATTCATCACAGTTGTGATTTGCATTGTTTTTAAGCTTCTCTAGTAGCTGCTGAAAACATAGGAGGACCTTTTGGATAGAGGGGTAGACCGAAGCAGACACTCCCATGCATAATGTAGGCCCTATAAATGTATGTGAATAAACTGTTTGGTATTTTGCAGCTTTTATGACAAGTGCCTTGTAGCCTCTGAAGACGTACATGTTGTAATTGGTCTTCTTGACCATTGGAAATTACCAAAAACTTGAGTCTTTGTTGTGTCTTGTAGCGGTACACAATTAGAAACTTCTTGGTGTTGAAGCAAAGAATGTGGCTTCAAGATTTGGATTTTTGGTTTTGTTTATTCTGAGGGTGGGAGCACCTAGACTTATTTTTGTTTTCCCATGTGATATGTATAAAAAAAGCAGATGATGGAGCAAAGCTGTTTTTCTCTGTTGTAAGGGATATTAAAAATGTTTCAGAACTAGTTTCTCTGCATTTTCCATGACCAAGAAGATCAGAAGTGGATGTCAGATCTGTAACAAAATGATTTGCTCACCTCTCTTGGAAATGTTAGTTGGTTTTTTTTCCCTCTCTGATGTCATTCTGTATTTTGCTTTCTTGTAAGCACTTGTTCAGAGAGGAATTAAATTTGTAGTGTGTGGGTTTGTGTTTTTTTTTTTTCCATCTTCCTGCATGTTGTTCTGTAATACAAAAATAGTAGTCATACTTTGAACCAGCTTCTGTGCTGGCTAATTGTATCACCAGGGATAACTTGGTCTGTTACAAACCTGCATCATCTCTTCCTTTAAGAATCTGAGTCTTACTGTCTTTTGGCCTTTTTGTCTCAGCCTTGGGAAATGTAAATTTTGGAACTGATTTCTGAAAGTGGCTAGGAAATCTTTTCCTTTTACAGAAGTCAAATTAGTTGTGACTTGCTAGGGAGAGGATGGGGAATAGATTCAATATTCTACTGCAATTTGAGGAGGAAGCGAAAAGGCTTCTGCAAGGACATACTGCTTAGGGAA
Organism: Phaethon lepturus; assembly: GCF_000687285.1. Taxonomy (NCBI): domain Eukaryota; kingdom Metazoa; phylum Chordata; class Aves; order Phaethontiformes; family Phaethontidae; genus Phaethon; species Phaethon lepturus. The sequence goes on along the minus strand of NW_010553596.1, from coordinate 17,649 downwards.
AGGGAAGAGGGCAAATGCTTATCTGGTTCATTCAAAAACGGGTGCATCTGCAGGAATCTAACATACACTTAGGTGTGTGGGGTGTGCTTGTGTGTTTGTTCTAACTTAAAACTTCTAAACCAGGCTGAACTGAAACTTTTAACTGCCCACTTGCTGGCCAGTCGGCTTGTCTTTTTGCCCCCCATCAGGTTTTTGAAAAGGTTGCTGAATTGCAAGACTCTTAGTTCAAATCCTGTTATATAAAGACTCTGGGTCTGTCATTTATTCCTTGCCTGGACTGTTCTGTGCCATCAGTCTAAAGTTACTATCCTTGTAATGAATGCTAAGATTTAGGATCTCACTCATTCTTCTGTGTATTTTCCCCTGTGAGGTTCTTACTATGAATTTCTGTTGGAACTGGAAAATAAGGATTGTAATTTATTTTTCTGCATTGCCCTGTCTTCACTTCTGTAGGTAACTGGGAATTCATGTAGAGGTAAATCAGCGCAAAAGTCAGCTAAACTTCTTGTAACCTAGGAGACAGAGAAATAATTTTTTGACATAGTCTGATCTAGTACACAGTATTAAGTGTTTTCAGTTGCTACAATTTGGCAGCTGTTTGGCCACCTGTGTGGGATTATAGTACATAAAATATGAATATACAGTACACATGGTCTAGTGTATGATTATTTATTTGCATTGATATGCTGCATGAGAACCAAGTTAGCTGTGTGACTTGCTTAAACTATGCAAAGGTACTACATAGAATCATAGAATCTTTGGGTTGGAAGGGACCTTTAAAGGTCATTTAGTCCAACCCCCCTGCAATGAGCAGAGACATATCCAACTAGATCGGGTTGCTCAGAGCCCCGTCCAACCTGACCTGGAATGTTTCCAGGGATGGGGCATCTACCACCTCTCTGGGCAACCTGTGCTATTGTTCCACCACCCACGTTGTGAAAAATTTCTTCCTTGTATCTAGTCTAAATCTATTCTCTTTTAGTTTAAAACCATTACCCCTTGTCCTATCGCTGCAGGCCCTGCTAAAAAGTCTGTCCTCATGTTTCTTATAGGCCCCCTTGAAGTACTGGAAGGCTGCAATAAGATCTCCGCAGAGCCTTTTCTTCTCCATGCTGAACAACCACAATTCTCTCAGCCTGTCCTCATAGGAGAGGTGTTCCATCCCTTGGATCGGTTTTGTGGCCTCCTCTGGACTCTCTTCAACAGGTCTGTGTCTTTCCTGTGCTGAGGGCTCCAGAGCTGGATGCAGCACTGCAGGTGGGGTCTCACTAGAGCAGAGTAGAAGAGCAGAATCCTCTCCTTTGACCTGGTGGCCACACTGCTTTGGATGCAGCCCAGGACACGGTTGGCCTTCTGGGCTGCAAGTGCACATTGCCAGCTCATGTCCAGCTTTTCATGCCCCAGTGCCCCCAAGTCCTTCTTGGCAGGGCTGCTCTCGATCCCTTCATCCCCCAGTCTGTATTGAATCCCAGGGATTGCCCCAATCCAGGTGCAGCACCCTGCACTTGGCCTTGTTGAACCTCATGAGGTTCACACGGGCCCATTCCTCAAGCTTGTCCAGGTCCCTCTGGATGGCATCCCATCCCTCAGGCATGTCAACCACACTACTCAGCTTGGTGTCATCTGCAAACTTGGCTGAGGTTGCACTTGATCCCACTGTCTATGTCATTGATGAAGATATTAAACAGTACTGGTCCCAATATGGACCCCTGAGGGACGCCACTCATGACTGGTCTCCATTGACATCAAGCCATGAAGTGCTATGTGTTCTTACATAGATACAAGTCTGAGTTGCAGGAATAATGCTGATGTTTGAAATTGGTTGGAGGCTGTGCTTCCAAATTATAATTTCCATTCTTTGGACTTCTCTTTTGGGTTATGATTGCTTGGCAGTATTTCTAGTGTGGATGTAGATGGAAAACTGCAGAAGAGGAAAAAGTATTTCTACAGTAAAAGTTATTTTTAAATTTTTCCTTCTGATTGATTATTTTAGTATATTCATAAACAGCTGTTATTCCACTTTACATATTTCTCAATTTCAAGACTTTCGAAATAATGTGGTAATTGATGTGCAGGTAGGGAGTAGTTTTTTTGTGCTAAAAGCCTGGAGGGTGACAGATGTCATATGGCTCCAAGGATGCTTGTTAAAGACTTCGCAGCTTGAATCTTGTTTGGGGAGCAGAGGAGGTCTTTGCTTTCTTTTTCATCAAGAAAAATATTAATAATCAAAAAGTAGTGCTAGCTTTACAAATGAAACAGTGGAAAATAAATTATTACTGTGTTGGGTTTTTTGTGCCATTACAAACAAAATATTTTTAGGTATGAATCATGCTTTCTCATGTCAAGTTGACTGCCTGTGTAAGCAAAAAATGCCTTATTTTTTTTCTAAATTGCATAGATTCCTTTCTTTTGGACTGTATCTTGTGCTTATTCTGCTGCTACTATGACTGACTTAAGATGATCTCCCATTCCTCATTTTTTTTTTATGAGGATTAATTGCCTAGAAAGCTGCTATCAGATATTCCCCTTTTTGTATGTAAGGGTGAAAAATATGAATGTCTTATGTTGTGTCAGGGGTGTCTTTTTGTTTGATGGTTTGTGGTTAGGGTTTTTTTGGTGCTGTTTGTTTATTTGGTGTGTTTTTGTAGTAACCTGCCATTCACTGTGTGGCTACTGACTTTTGTGCTAAGTTGGTATGGCATCATAAACGATGCCTTTCTGAGCGTATTTTTATGGCGTGCTGAAGGATGCGTAATACCTCGATAAATGAAAATTTTAAAACAGTTTTTGCATAGTATTTTTTGTTGACTTTCTTAGTTGACGTCTAGTTGGGGAGATCAGCAATTGTAACTTTTAGTAGTTTACCTAAGCTATTGTGCTTATAAAGGTTTCCGTGCCCGTAGGAAGCCCAGTTACTCTGCAAGAATCTGAGCTAGCTTTTTCCTGTATGTGCAAGATTGATTTAGTTTAAGCTGGCTGCCTGCTATTGAAGAGCAGGCTTATTGAGTTTACCCATTGGAGTATTAATTATAATTTTTTTCTTCAGTATGTGTTGGAAGATCCTGTGTTCTTGCAGACCTTGGTGATTGTGCTAGCTTTATGAATGGATGGATTTTATTAAAAATTTTGGGCTAAATTCTGGCTTCTGTTATAAAGCATTGATCTCAGTGGAGTTACTCGCAAGGGTAATTGGTATCAGATTGGGTTCTTAGTCTCACGTGGAATATGTGCTTTCTGTTGTACAAGCAAGAAGCCAAACTTCTTAGTTTGCATCTTGAAGTAGTAAACTGCTCCTCACAGCCCAAGGTTTATGAACACAGATTATTTGTCTCTTCCAAAGACAGGATATGAGTAATAATATTTATTCAGAATAAATAAATAGCAGTTGTTTAGAAACAAAGCACTGTTGTTAATCTAGTTTTAAAGAAATTCATGAAGATGGAGGTTATATATCTTTGTAAGTTCAATGAGTCTGTGGTATACCCAAATTAAAGCATTATGATGTGGAACTACTCTTTTTTTTTGGACTCATAAGAATTTCTTCTATAGGAACAAAAGAGGAATTGCTGCAGTACTTTTTATTTCAAAGAAAACTATAGATTAGAAATTAGGTATGTATTTGAGATGTGTATTATATATGTGTTGCTTTAAAAAAGCAGTATGTTTGAAAGCTTTATGAAACTAGTTATGAAACTGTACCTTTGAATGACTATGAGGCTAGTAGAACAAAGAAGAAAATGTAATTTAAAAAAAAAATCTCCTTATTTAATAGGAAAGCAGTAACTTTAGAAAATCTGCACTAACTCAAATGTATTGACTCAAAAAATTAGTTGATATTTGATCTCGGTGAGAAATTAATGATTTTGGCCAGTGAATGGTATCTAAAGATATTTTTTGTTTTAGAATTGTGTGAAAATTAAGAAATTGCGAAGAACCAAACTGAAATTGCATTACCTTAGTATTAAAAGTTAATGTGAAACTTGTGTTGTATGGCAATGTTCAGTGTTAACTTTACCAAGGTCAGCATGTTCTGTCACATCTGTTGTGTTCACTGATGCCCTCTTTTGATGTAGATGTAGCATGCAATAGCTTTCATAAATGTTGGAAGACTTTTAAATATAAACTATGCAAATAACTAACCTAAAATTACTTTGTGTTTCAGCCACCTCTGCCTAGCTGTTTAATAGAAGTGGATTGTGAATTTAAGCCTTTGATAACCTCAGGCTATCAGCATTACTGTCTTCAGGATAGATAACAGCTCTCAAACTGTCTGCAGGGGATGCACGATGACATCAGCAGTGATTGACACTGGAGGCCCTGGCCTGGAGTTCGACAGCAATGGAATAAAAAATCAAGAGGTTAGAAGAATATATAGCATTTATTTACTAACAAACTTTATACCTTTTATCTTAATTTGAAAGAAAAATTCACTGTGAGCTTGCTGTGAAAGCAAGTGAGATGGATTAGAGATTGCTGTGTGAGGAGGAAGAGCAGCCCATTTTTCAAATACCTTTTATTAGAAGATTTTATTACTACAGAAGTGGAAGCAGTAAATTTTGAAGTCTGCACTACAACTGTAGACTGGGTTTACAAAATTAAATTCAATACTAAGCATCTCTTTAAAGTAAAGATCTCGGATGTGTCTTGAGGTATAGAACAAGATGAGCAGAACAATACAAGGACCTTTTTCAAAGCTAGCCAGTGCAACATATTTGCTCATATTTTGCATTCTTATCAACAAATAATAAATACTGCTACTATCGTGTACCTCATAGTAGGCTGAATCTGGCAGGGTTCCACTTGTACGACACTTTAACAGATTAAATGTGCTGTTACAGACATTTTGATCCTTAAATAGGTAGAGATAGGCATATGGGCTTTGAAGTAGCCAGTTCTTTTGTGATAGCTTACGTACTTAATCCAAAACATGAGTGTTCATAAGATACAGGTCAGATGTAGGTATGTTGCAGTACACACACAAAGCCTTGATTGTATTTCATAGAGCAGAGGGAGAAGAAACACTTCCCACAGCTGAATGTCTTAATTAGAAAGCTTGCTCTTTTGCAGTGTCTTAAAGCTGTCTGCTTTAAGTGCTTAAAGCCAGGAAAAAATCTTTGAGACTTAGGAAGATCCCTTTGGTGGATGATAAGCTATCTTTTTTTTTTTTAATCTCTTTTCTTTAGAAGAAAATTTCCTTTAAAAGTCTTTAAAATTATTATCATTATTCCATAAAATATGTAAAAGCATGAGGGAAATATTGATGTAGAGTTCAACAGTGCAGCATTTAGAGCATGTTTTTTTTGATTTGTTTTTTTTTTCTTTCTATAGGAAAATGAGCCAGTCGCTGAATTCCCAGCAGTGATTGTGGAGCCAGTTCCTAGTGCCAGACTAGAACAGGGTTACGCTGCTCAGGTCCTGGTTTATGATGATGAGACTTACCTGATGCAAGATGTAGCAGAGGAACAAGAAATTGAGACTGAAACTGTGGAAACAGGTAGACTTATTATAATTTTTTCCCATGCGATTTTCTTACTTTTAGAAGTCCCTGAGGAATGTGACTTTGTATTTACCCACAGGATGGAGATCCTGACCTGTGTTCACATCTCCTTGCTCTAAACTTAGTTTTACTTAGACTCAGTGGTGGCAAGATTGGGACTTGGCAGGTAAAAATGTCACCATAGGTTCAGGTGCTGCGTTGTAACACCATGTACCCTCATAAGTAGGTGGATCTTAATTTATGTCTTTGTTACCTATTTAGGTGGGGGGGTTAAGTAGAGAACTAAAATAGGGAGTTTTTAAAAATCAGCTGAGCCAGGAAGCTGATTAGAATTTAGTTTCACAATATGTCTGAGCCAAATAACTGCAGGGCAGCTGGCAACGTGGACTACGCGGCTCTATTTACCCTATCTTCCAACTCTTCCCCCCTCCTGTGAGCTCTACTCTGTCCCTTGCTATCCGGCCATTTTGGTCCAGGAGCGGTTATAGTGCTGGTTTAGTGGCAGGAGCGCGTGGCTGGGGGGAATGGAGTTGGGCAGTACTTTTATGGGGAAAAAAGCCTAATAGATTGAAATTAACTCAGCTATATGGTAAAATAACAAGTTACGAATGGAGAAGGGAGTAGAGCTTTTGGTGTTAAAGCAACTGACCTGTTTAGTGATAAGCGTATATCTTTCTGTACACCTCTCTCCTAAGAACATGATCAGGAGCTTTGAACTTTCTGAGGGGGACCAAAGTCTATTTCAACTGTCTGAAGAAACAAAAGTTGTGCTTCTGTGGGAGCCTCATTACATCTGGCTGCCAGGCTGCTGCTGTGCTGCAGTTCCTGTTGTCCCTCCCGCTTGCTTTCTTGTGCTACTTCTCATACTTGTTGAACCATTTTTAGTCATTTCAGTATGCTAATTTTGCAAGAAGAAATAGCAGGGAAACCTGCAACTGTTCTGTATTTTTGTTGGGTTAACTTTCTGCTGGATTGGCATGCTGAGATGGCTCAGCCAAGGGCCTGATGAGTGCTGGGGTAGGGAATACATAGAACTGCAACCGAAGGGAGGACAGGTCCTCTTGGGCACTCCACACTGAACTGGTGAGACCACTTGACTAGAACATGCATAGTGTACGTTCCTATCCTTGGACTGCCTAACTTAAGAGTTGGATTTTGAATTCATGATGTCAGGCAAGCAAAACAAAGCTGAGAGACTCTTGCCTCAGTTGCTTAACTTTGCAGCCCAGTGAATATATGTGTGTTCCCATCAGGTTAGGTAGGCTTCAGTTCAAATTTCTCCCTAAACAGTGGATGCAGTTGCTCATACATATTTCTGAATCTGGATGTTGATCTCCTGTAGCACTGCATCAAAAATCACATGCATCAACTTCATAAGATGTGCATGAACTAATGGTTCAGGTTTTGGGAGAATACTTGCAATTCCAGTTTACTTAAATGTGCTTTGAATTAAATATGCCAATAACAAGTTCAACAAATTCATGTAAAGAAAGGATAGGAAATAAGTATTTTGTTTTTTTAAATTTTTGACTGTGATAATAAAACTTTTCAGGTTAAAGTAAGTGAGAAGTGAGAGTGTTCTTGCCAAGAAGCTGAGTTTTATAAATTAAACTGGTATTTGAAAACCTTTAAAGGCTTATACTTTGAAGGCTTTTGCTAGAGTGTTATTTTTTTAAACAGTAAGTATGCTGTTTCTTCTAAAATTTTGGTAGATTAATGGCTAACAGAACAGTTCTTTTAGGATAAAGAGCTACTGCAAATGAACTCTATTATGTTTTTAAGTATCATTTTCTGGCCATGGTAAATTGGTGGAAATGACAATTAAAAACTTGTAGTTCTTCTGTAGGAATCCCTTTTTTTTTTTTTAAGCTACTGTTCAAAGAAAGAGATATGTGTCTGCTTCCAAGTCTTGATATTTGAAAGTGCAATCTTAACATTTGTAGGGCAATTGGTATGATAATTTGGTGAGTTTGTGTCTGGAGATGTTAAGGGATGTGTCTTGACTGCAGATAGTTTGGTGGTGTTTTTTTGTGTGGTTTTTTTTTTTTTTTAATTTCACAATAACTTTTAAGTTAGTATGTCTTACATTTAGTATAACAACATAATAAAATATTAAAATCAGTTCAAATATTTTAAATCTTTGTTTTAATAGTTTTGATAAAAAAATAAAAGATAACGTGTCCTAAAAAGCCAATTTACGGTAGTGTAGAGGAGAAATTAAAGTCCAATGAAGCTTTAAAGAACTATTAATGAATATTAGTCTTTGTGATTCCAAAAAGTCTTTGGGGAGAGAGGTAATCTTCCCTTGCACACCTGTTCCCATACTCCAACTTTTCAATATTATTTGTATAGTTGTTGTGGTTTAGCCCCAGCTGGCAACCAAGCCCCACGCAGCCACTCACTCACTTCCCCACAGTGGGACGGGGGAGAGAATCGGAAGAGTAAAAGTGAGGAAACTCATGAGCAGTGTAATAGGGAAACCAAAAGCCGCACACGCAGGCAAAGCAAAACAAGGAATTCATTGGCTACTTCCCATGGGCAGGCAGGTGTTCAGCCATCTCCAAGAAGGGCTCCACCATGTGTAATGGTTTCTTGGGAAGACAGACGGCATCACTCCGAACGTCCCTCCACCCCTTCCGTCTTCGTCCCAGCTTTATATACTGAGCGTGATGTCATATGGTATGGGATATCCCCGTGGCCAGCCTGGGTCAGCTGTCCTGGCCGTGTCCCCTCCCAGCTCTCCGGGCACCCCCAGCCTTCTTGCTGGCAGCCCAGCATGAGAAGCTCGACAGTCGTTGACTACTTAGCAACAACTCAAAACATCAGCACTTTATCAACATTTTTTCATCCCAAATCCAAAACAGCCTCACACTAGCTTCTGTGAAGAAAATTAACTCTATCCTGCCTGAAACCAGGACAATAGTATATACACCATTAATCCAGTGCAGTTTTCATGGTGTAATTACACATGACAGTGAGTACAGGCTCTTGCACAGAACTTGTATCTAGTGTTGATGAAAGAAGTGCTTGGTTTAGACCGTTCTGAGGGAGGCAGTCTTGTGGGGCATGTGTTTTGACTGACACATTTTGGTACAGCCAAGAGTCTTTTTGAATTCATTTCTCATACAGAGAGGTAAAATGAGTGGAAAGAAAGTATAAAGGCCCCAGGAAGCATTCACTTTGGTAATGTGCCGTTATTAGCAATGAGTTGTAGGAGAGTGAATCTGAGTGTATTTTTTAATTTTTATTTTTATAGGGGAAGGGAAGAGATACTGGGCTGTGGGTAGGAAGCAGTTTAATGTTGGAGAGGTGGTGAAAGGTGCCATAGCGAATGTTAATGAGAAAGCCGGCTAAGGCAGAAACAAGTAAACAAGGTATAATAATGTTTGTTTAAAGAGCATTTTAAGATGCTAATTTTCTGAAGTGTATACGTTTATTATGCTAATGATCCTAATATAGATAGGTGCAACAATTTGATTTCTGTGCATCTGAGAAGAAAAATCTATTGTTGCTAAATTAGTCTCAAGTGATTCTACTTCGTGTCAGAATCAATTGCTACCAAAAAAAATTTGCTTCATTTGGTAAATGTGTAGTTGCACCAACAATGGGTAGACTTAATACCTTTTGTGGTTCTAGACTCTACAGACAGCATGGTAAATACTAAAAACCCATCTTAAAGTAGTCTTGGCAGTATTTGAAATGATACTTATCCACGTACCATAATACACACCCAGTTGTCAGTATCTGTACTGTTGGCCATGGACCTGATTTTCCACCCCCGCACCTTGTTGTGACAGTCTATGGGCAATTCCAATGACTACTGATTTACACGCCTTACAGCATTCCAATATACATATTCCAACAGCCTCGAGCTACTTTGCAGTTAATCTAAAGCTGTGTAATTCAGTGAAATGTAGCATTATTCTAGCCTTCAGAGAGAGAGAGATCAGTACCCTTTGTGATAAATGTAGTGGGGTAGCTGATGGGGTAAAATTTACTTAGGACACTAAAGAGGTGATTTGTGCTGTGCGTTGAATGGTTGTATTTGTGGTTTGCTGCTCTGTGATTGGATTTAAGACTGTGTGGACTGCAAGGACTGTCAGTAAAACCCAAGAGTCTTTTAACAAACAAGAAAGACTTAATGGTTCAAGTTACCTTTTTTGTTGTTTTTGTCCTATTCCAGAAAAAAATGCCCGTCTGCTTGGAATAGAAAAAAAATCTTGACAACGGAATTTTCTAGGAAAAACAAAATGTAAGAATTTTGGTCTTTTCAGGTGACCTTATGACATTCTCATGTGTCATAGACATGTGGAAGTAGTGAGTGCCTTTTGTAATGTTTGAAAGGGAGAGTATAAGCTTTAGATTGACATAGTGTTTAAATTTCTTTTCCTATGCGCATGATACCATTCTTAGGAGCGGTAGCTTTAGACTATTGGGGACTGAGTTACAGTCTTAAAATTTTGTTTATTGCAACAGTGAAAGTGTTTGTATCACAAACCATACATCCTTCTTAACAATTTTTTAATAATAGCCAAATTATGTTGGCTTCCATTTCCAGAGTAGTTTATCTACTACTAGTAGTCTTAAAGTAATTAACCCTTCAATTTTAGGATTTATTCAGCAAAACCTTTTTAGTTTACATAACAGCAGAAGCTGCTGTCTTTAAAGAAGCAGTCAGTCTGAAATTAACAGTTGCTCTCGTTCTGTCTGTCTGTCATGACACAGAACCCATAACATGGATGTGTAGGTGTGTTAATGGGGTAATCTAATCTTTGGATTTACCATATGTGCAGTGCTGAAGGTACCACAGCCATGATCTGCAGATCTTATACATGGATGATGCCTAGTCTTTTAGCCAAATAAGGCTGAGTATTTAAGTAGGATAATGCTGTTTTAAAAATGCCAAGTTATCTGGAACATTGTCATTAAAATTGGTTAGTACTTTCTGAACTCCCTTCATACTCAACTTATGCCCCGCACTGGTACTACTTTTCTTCTGTGTTACCTTACTTATGATGAATTTGTAAAACCAGTGTTGGTTGTTGTTAAAAATCTTGTTGAACAGTAGGCAACTACTAAGCAAATGTTGCTGTAAGTACAGTAAAGCTTGATCCCTATGAGAATCATATTAGCAATATAGACTCTGGTTTAATTGATTCGGTGAATCTAACTTCTTGTGTCAATAGTGTTTTTCCCCTCAGTTTTTTATTAATCATCAAAGTGGCAAGTACAGGTTTGGGATTTTTTTTGTCACAGCTTTAAAGAGGAAACACAAACTGCTGCTTTCAAGAAGTTGAGATATCATTTGACTTGTGAACTGTTACCACATTTTTTAATTTGATGTTCCATCAGAAATCCTCCCTGTGGTGCAAGTTGAAAATCTGTTTTAATTCTAAAAATGTTATTGCCACAGGGGGGTAGAAGATCTGCATGAAAAAAATGGGGATCTGAAAATGAGCCCCTCCAGGATTACGATCTGATGGAAAAATACTGAGCTACAAAGACAACAATGATGGTATGTTTGTCTATAATCTCTTAATTTTTCTTTTTCCACCAGAAAGTTCGGTTGAAACTATCATGTAAATTGATAGCCATCCTTAAGGTGGGAGGAGGTTGAATAAACAGTGAGTTTAGGCTTAATTCCTCCCCTAATTTAAACAAATGCATGAATAAAACATACTTTAAGGCAAATCATCTTTTACAGAGGAAATTTCAGGTTACTACTTACACTGTTATCACTGTGGGAGACAGCTTTGTATGTCCATGTGAAGTCTTTAGTTATTACCTATTCTTCTTTCTGCCTCTATATATCTTCACTCATGATAAAAATGAGTGAAAATTCCTTCTAACTTTTTGTGTGAATTTGAGCCTGTGAAATGTATTGTTTATCTCGGATAAACTTTCATCAGTTGTTAAGTATCATATACTAAGAACTTAGAACTGGTTAGAATCTTACCTTTGATTATGGCATGTGTATGTAAGGGAGGAAAAAAACCAATGTTACCATTCATCCTGTCCAGGCATTATTTGATTAAACTGCCTCTTACAAAAACTGAGTTAACACAAACATCTGGTGTATGCTTTAGTAGTGCTGACATATCCTATTGACTGAACTTCGTTTCTTTACACTGACAGCTTGATGAGAATTTTAAAAGTGGGGAACAGTTTGTTTTAGAAGACTGTGCTGACTATAAACAAGAGTTTGGACATTCTAACAACTTGATTAAACTCCCAGCTTAAGTTGGTACCCCCTTCATTAAAAAGCTAAGATGAAGCCCATAAGCTAGATAAAAGCAAGTTAAAACTTTGCATGCAGTAGTTGTTCTACTGCAAGAATTACATGTCTCTAACACATTCATGGTTTAAGAATTTATCCTCTGAATATGAGCTAACTTTATTTTTGACACCATGATTGGTGTGAATTCTCACTCTGCCAAGAAATCCATTGCATTTTTGCTAGTTAAATATTCACTGAATCAGTAAGGTTGGAAAAGACCTTTAAGATCATCAAGTCCGACCGTCAGCTCAACACCACCATGCCCACTAAACCATGTCCTGAAGTGCCACGTCTACATGTTTTTTGAACACATTGATGACAGTGAAACAAAATGTTCCCCCTCCTCTTGCACGTGCTATTGTATAGCACTTGCAGCAGGTATGCCAAGGGTGTATACCTCTGTTCTCAGTAACATTCTTAATTGAGAAACAAAATTCAACTGCAACTTAAATTTTATGTCATCTTTGCTGGTGATTCCTTTTCTGAGAAATTAATGAAAATTGCTGTGCAGCTGCTCTATGGATGATAATATTTTTCCGTAACAGTAGCAGCCTGGTTGTGGTGTCCAGTTCTTTCTAGATTTCAGATTTCTGCCTTGCTGTGTTCAGTGCTTCATTCATACTGAAGGAGCACTACAAGGCTAAGTATTTTGTAATAAAATCTTATTTAACTACATATTTCAGGCATAATTTTTACTTTTGAAGGCTGGTGTGAGGCTAACTGAATGGCTTGCTAATGTGGGGCATTGTGGGTTGGACTTCAGATGTACAGATGCGCTTTCCTCTAAACTCCCAACTCCAGTTGCAACTGGGAGTGAGAAATTGTAGGATGTTACCATGAAGACTCAGCCACAGCATTTTACTAATGTAAGCTGAAAAATGTTGTGGTTTGCATTTTGAAATTAGAATGCAATATGGCATGCCAAAGCCATCATGGTATGAGTGCAACAGTTAGTGGTCTTTGTTGATTAAAAATACAGTGGCAAATTTGAAAGTAACAATTTTTAAAGGTGATCTGCATTTTAAAGGGGAGATTTTAGTTGAAAACAAATTCTAGGATCACAGTAAAGCTGTATGTGTTTGAGCAGGTCATTTAGTCCTTATAAAGATTCAGTGGGCTTATAGAATAGACAGTTGTTGTTATTGGAGAAGTCTTAAGGAATTGTAAATGCTAGGTCTTGAACAGAGAAATTGCTCAACGGTGGCATAGTTCATATGCCAGCCTATGAACAATCTCAAATACCATCAATTTTGTAAAATCATGTAATGTGCTGTGCAAATACCTGACTTAGAATTGTCTGCTAGACTGCCCTGAAATTAAAGAATTTCATTACAAGGCAGAGAAGTGCTTTTTTTTTTGAGAGAGAGAGCTGAGTTTTTCTTATTCTGCATTCACAAATAATAATGCTGGAACATAGACTGTATTTTGAGTAACTCCTTTTCTGTTTGCCAAAGGTAGTATCAAATCTTGAGAATACATCTGCTTTTCTGTGTGGAATCGCTAACTGCTATATGAATAGTGACACCAGGATCCTGAATCCACTTAAAGGTGCAGATTGACAGACTCGTGGCTTTGGTATTATTGGACTTCATATGGTGTAGTCCAGAAGCTAAGCTTGGTGTAGTCACTGACTGCTTTCCTCAGTATTCCCCTGGTTCTTCCAGGGACACTTTGTGGTTATTTTGCTATTACTGTTGCAGTTTTCTACCGTGGAATCCAGTGGATGGAAATGATTATGTGAGACTACTGCATCTTTCTGGGATCTAATTGTTAAAAATGTTTCTTTGTATTGTTACCCTTGCAATGCAGTAATAATTATCAACAGTTTGATAGCGTGCTTTTGAGGATAGCAACTACTTCTGTAATTACTAGATGTGAATTTCTTCAGGATCCTGGGCAAAACTCACCTTTCTGTAACTATTTAAAATTTGTAGGCTGTTTCAGCACTCGGGACAGGACATGCCTGTACTTCTGAAGTTATTTGAATATTTTTAGTTTGGTTGGCATTTCAGTATTGTTCCTCTGTTCTCATTTGCAATTTCTCATGTAGGCTGCAAATACTATCCTCAGACAGATGGCTATCTACCCTTGACCACTTGCTTAAATTAAGTCAAACAAATCACCTCTGTAAGAATAAGTAACTGCTTTATGATAACTGCCTTTTCACAGGATAGCTTTGTCATACTAGAAAACAACTGGAATTCTCTGTGGCTAAAAGTAATTAAATATGCAGGGGTGTTTTCTTTCCGGTTCATCATTTTCTGTCAGTGAAGGAAAAAGGTGCTGTTGGAAGGTTGTTGTTCTAACATTTTAAGTTACAAAGCTTGTGAAATATTTTTCCAAGAGGAAACTACAGTCTGTTACTGGAGAATGTTTTCAACATATTTGTCAGAATTGTGGGAAAGGCAACTTTGCATAGGAGACTATGGGAGAGGAGACTGACAGTTCCTATATAGCCACTGAACACTGTATTAGTTTTGAGGACTGTTAAAGGAAATGCTTAAGATAATTGATGATCCCACTCCTATCCATCTCTGCAAATATGCTGAAATCTTCCAGTTGTTCCTATTTTGAATTTCTGCATCTGTTGTCGTGCATGCAATTAATCACATCCAGCTGCTTCTCTTGAGTTGTCTTCCACTTTTTCCAAATAGTCAGGATGAAGTTCAATGGGTGTATATTGAAAGGAAGTGAAGATTGTTTCCTTTAATGTGAACAAAGTTGCCCATATCCCTTAAAAAGAAAGCGTGAGTTGATAGATACTTTACTCCTGGGTTTATACAAGTGGAGGGATATAATTCACTTGGGTGTTCCTGTTGCCCAAGTTCCTTATCTACCAAAGACTCTGAAGTGCACAGCGATGGAGGTGTTGTCAGCTAAAAATGCAATCAGTTTTTATTGTCTTGAAATTACTTGAAACTTAGACTTACTACATTCCTGTGTGTCATAAGCAGAATTTTGAATGGTAGTTTTCCTGCATATTAGAACATGTTGACTTTTGGAGGGGGGGGGCAGTTGATAGATGTAGCATGTAATGAGCATGTAGGTCAACCTGGCTGTCTTGATAGCTGAGCTTGTAGTTAAAAACATTACGATGAAGCTTAGTCTCTGTACACTTTAACAGTAAAAAAAAAAAAAAAAAAAAAAAAAGATAGTAGACTAATAAATACATTTTTGTCTGACAAAGAATGATGCTGTTTGGGGATCTGTTTCTGTGTATTTTTTTCTGCTTTTGTCATGCCAGAGAAACATAAGTTGATCTGCATTTTCATGTGGTCCTGTTACATTACAGTAAATATTTCTTGCCTCATTGGGCCACCCACCACTCCACTCTTTGAGTCGATTTTGTATCTGTCTTTGCTAGCCTTCTGCCTACAAAGGTGACTTTAAAAGAAATTAAAAAGTTAAGTGCGTGCTTACTTTTTTTCCCTGTTGACTGTCTTTTTTCCCTGAAATAGTAAGGTTTTATTAGCATGACAAATGAATTGGTGTTCAGCATAAAACAGTGGAAGTCGTACAGTTTAAACAGATGGAACTGCAGAACTTCTGGGGAAAATAGCACTCCTCCTTAAAGACAATGTTATGCTTTAATACTATATTTGTGTAAATAAGTTGGGCAGGGGTCAAAATGTTCACTTTGTATATTTATTATAGTTGCTTATATTATAATCTTGAAAGTGCATAGGCTTGGCCTTTTTTCAGCTGGATGGAATCCCTTGGGCATCCAGTGGCACTCTCTATGTATGATCAGAGAGAGCGAAGAATCAGAATAATGTGTGCAGCTGTTGGGAGTCCATTTCGTGTGAATTGGCAAACACTGTACTAAGTCTGTGCTCACAGTTGTAAATAAGTGCCACTTAGAGAACTGGTATTAAACCAAGAGCTTGGCGTTTTATACTCTCTTTTATTCATTTTGGACTCATGGTGTTTGTCAAAAATTACACACGCAGATTACTTGAATGCGCTTATTCAAGGAGTCCACATATCTGAGGCAAAACTTCATTCTGCCCCTAGGGGGTAGAGAGAACAACTTGGATTTGAGTCAAACACTTCAGTTTGTGACTGGAAGTTGCAATCAGTAAACAATCCTCACCGAATTATGTAGTAAACAGGAAGGCAACAAACTATGAATTCATCTTGCCCAAAGCATGCAAGCGTGAACTCCTACTGACACAGGTCTGGATTGTCAAAGGTATTTCATGTGTTGGTGCACCTTTTGATCTGGATTTAAACTGAGAAACTATTTTTAACTGTATTTTTTTACTGCAGACCTGACTGCTTGAAGTGCAGTGTGGGTAAATGATGATTTTTAACAACAATAGGTACACAGGACAAAGTGACACAGGTACACAGTTATTTCGGTACTCTGTATGTGAGCTGAATCTACGGTGTTGCTGAACTACACTGCATGAGGTTTCCACTTCAATCTGAGGCTGTTTCAATGAAGGGCTATGAAGTTTTATTGCACATTTAAGTGTATGCATCCTTAAAATGCCTTTACTTGTCCTTGGGCTTGTCTCCACTAGAAAAAATTTCTGCTGGAGAATACAGCAGAGTCCCCTAGTGGAAACACGCTGACAGAAGGAATTCTTGTTAGCGCTGCTGTTACACCTCTCTGCATAACGTAAGCTGACAGGAGCATGCTGCTGTCGGCCAAGCTGTATCTGCATGAGAGCTTTTTGCCGTCACAGCTGGCTAGAGTGCCTTTTTTGTCCGTGCTTCTGACTGGAAGGAGCTTGGCTGGCAAAACTTCAGCACGGCCCTACCCTTAGATACTGTGGGTTGAATGTGAGAATGAACGATCTCGCTTGCAGGTCTTGTTCATTATCTGATGAGATGATGAACAAATTTAATTCCTTACAGGTAGGAATAGATGAGCAAAGTCTGTAAAATGCCTGAATTTTTGTGTGTACAAATATGGTCATTAACTTGTATGCCTAAAAAGCCTTGAGAGTTGTTGTAATAGGAGTATGATCTGTCAGAAGTTAGAGGTACTGAAGTTACCAGTTGGAGGTGATTGATGCTGGATACTATTCTGTGATTTCTGTGCTGGGGAAAAATGCTTCTGAATTTGTGTTTGTGATCTAGATCCTGGGACTACTAAAACTTGAGAGGGGAAGAGAGATTCCTTATTTTCAGGTTGAGGTGGCTGGTGCCCTTCAGCTTTTTCTAATGGAGCTGTGAAGCTGTTGCGTATGGGGAAGTCTCTTTGGGCAGTAAGTGGTTGCTCGGTCCTTCTAGTAACGGCTTAATATGGGCCTGGTCAAGCGTGCATGGCATTAACGAAGGAGCGATCTCCGTGCATAGCTGTGTGTGGGATATGCTTTGCTTTAATTGGTGTAGCTGCTCTTTGCATGCAGCTTGGAAGCTTTGCCCCGAGAACAAGCAGCCCCGGGACTCAACCGGGCCAGGGGCCTGGCAGGGAAGGCTACGGTGCTACGGAAGCAGGCTCTTCTTCAGCTGTGAGAGGACACAGCCCTAAAAAGCAGTGGTGTGTGTTTGGGTCGTCTTCTTTTAAGAAAACAATGCAC
>NW_010553596.1:0-313 GCF_000687285.1 Phaethon lepturus | reverse complement strand
GCCTTTGTTCCCTACAAAGCTGCTAGATCTGATGAAAAAGCACGTAACGTTCCCTGGGAGTCAGCCCTGCTACGGTCAAGGGGAGGAGGTGGATTGCCTTCGGGCAAGACCGAAGCTTTTTGGCAAAATAGTGACCAGAGTAGGTAGCCCGGGAGGAAACCCGTTAGCCGTTCCCTCGGCGAGAACCTCCAGGCTCGCCCTGAGAAAGGGGCTGTCGTGTGGGTACGCGGGGTGCCGCGGCTGCGGGGAAGGCGGCGGAGCGTCGGTTCCTGCTCGGGGCTGGGCCGGGGCGATCGAGTGCGGGACGGAGGTG
>NW_010553595.1:386-994 GCF_000687285.1 Phaethon lepturus | reverse complement strand
TCAGCCCGCAGAGCCTCGCTGACCCAGCCGCCCGGTCCCGCCGTGCCTCCGCTCCGACGCCGGGAAACTCCCGGTCATCCCGCGAGGTTTATGCTTTCCACGCGCGTAAAGTTTGGGTTTCGATCCCCACGGGGCGGGAGCGACTCGAAGAGCCGCAGCCAATGTCTCCCGTAAAACAGCTGGCGCAGCCGTGGGTTGGGATCGTCTGCGCTACAGAGACTAAACGGAACCAGCTCGCTGTCTTTAGGGTCAAAGCACAAAGCTTCACGGCTTTTCACGCATTTGGGGCCGGCCGTTTTTTTCCCCCGTCAGGTATGTGAAGTGCTACTGGAAACATCACGTTTTTGGCCTTACAGGTTTATGGCCAGCCATTTTGTGCTTCTATAAGGCCTTGAATCTCCGTGTAGGTGGAAAAGGCCATTTTTCTCTCCACAGTGGTTTCAAAATGTATATATTACATTTCATTGTCTCACATAAGATTTTATCAGGCATGTTGTTTTCACTGCACATCCTGACTTAATGCAATGTGGCCTACAAAAATTAGTCATAACACAGTACATCAGCCAGGAAGAGACAAACATTTCCATAAACCGAACGTTCCATCAGCA
>NW_010553595.1:0-327 GCF_000687285.1 Phaethon lepturus | reverse complement strand
CAGCAGGATCACATGTTTTACAGATGGCTCCATGTTCACAAATAATATATTCCCACACAACTCTGACCCAGACACGGGTCAAACTCGGTCTCAAAGAGAAGGTGTATTAGTAACAAATGTGCTGCTCTTTCTCCTTGCCCCGTTTCTGGATGAGCACACCACAAACCGTTGGGGAGAAACATCCCTAATCCTTAAGAATAGGCTCTAGAGTAATTGAAGATCCACTAGCTTTTATTTCGATTTGTTGGTCACGGGCTGCTGTGATTGAGCACGGCCCCGGCTGCGTCGGGTGAGCGGGGAGGACCACCTGCTGCAGGGCCTGTGCCC
>NW_010553594.1:0-2194 GCF_000687285.1 Phaethon lepturus | reverse complement strand
CAGGCAAGAGGCCGGGCCCCGCCGCCCGTAGGACAGACAGCAGCCCCGGGGACACCCGGAGCCACCCCGCGCCCTCCATGGCACACCGGTAACGTCACCAGCAACGAAACGGCACAGGAAAACCAGGTAAGTTTAGAAGCAGGTGGTTTTGCGGGTTCTTTCACACATACTCCCCAAAAAATAAATTCAAGAACATTGCACCTCATAAATAACAAGTTTCAAAAGCAAACCCTGCACCATTATCAAATACGAGCAAAAGTCGCTAAACAAAGCTGTTTCTTTGGAATGGAGAGTTCTCAACCAGGCTGCTTGGTTTGTGCTTTCTGAGAAAACAGAAGAGTAAAACTAACAGCTCAGAAACGAAGCGGGTACCAGTGGCACGTTTCACTCGCTTTTTGGCTCACTCACTCAATACTGGTTGCTAAGCGATTTTTTTTTTTTAAAGCTCAAAACTACTCACTGCCAGTTGGATTAATGAAAACACACACTTGCACTACTTACAACATTTTTCATTTATATTTCTTGATACACTGGTACTGCTGCTTTGAATTAGTTCTTTTAAAGGAATTCCATTCCCAGGTTTGAAAGCAAAGACATAAATTAAAGAGAGACAGGGAGAGGGGAGGAACAGAAAGAAGCTAAGTGTAGTTATCAAATTTTTTCAGTGGATTGCAGGAAAGAGGTACCTAGAGACTTGCACATCCTCTGGGACTTGTGGCAAAGACAGCATGTCTAGCTCAGCATAGAGATGTGAGGCACCAGGTGACCTGAAGGTGCCTTGCTCTTAACTGGTTTATCTATTTATAACTACATGACATAACATTACCTGTGACAACACAAGTCAACACAGGGTTATTTCAGCAGTCAAATAACCATACACAGCCTCTTTTTATTTACACCTTACGCACAGCGATGTTCTTTCCATTTTCACTCCCAGTTCTTTAGAGCTGAAACCTGGCATGTGGCACTGTCTTCCAGTCTGTGCCCTGAAGTGCCACCCAACTTACCTACAACTTGGTAATTTTTAGGAAGTCATGATCAGAAAGAAATAATGACCCACTGTACGATGTAACCAACCGTTCCGTCAATGGTAAAACCAAACTGCATATTAGCCATTACCAAGGGTGTAATGACAGCAGAGGTAATGGGAGGGGGAGGGGAATCCATTCCATCCCCAAATAGAGGAGAAAACACATCTCTGCCATCTCCAACCTTCTGCCAGCTGAAGGGGGGGAGGAGAGATGGGGGAGACTGCAGCATGGCAAGCAGCAACTCCAAGGCAGCTCGTTTCCCTTTACAGCTGGCTGTGAGTTGACAGACTCAGCATCAAAGACTGTTACACAGTTGGGTCATTTTCCGCGCTGCTGCTGGGACATGAGGGAGGCTGCAGTAGAACTTCCTGATCCTCCCTCACGCCCCCTCCCCCCCACCCCCCCGACAGAGGAAGTCTGGTTTGGTGCAGAGAACCGACAGAAAGAACTTTCTCTTCCTTTGTTTTTGAGAGCAAGTAACCTCTGGTGCAGTTTGCTGTTGACAGAGCCCATAAGGAAAGAAAAGATCAGGGAAGGAGGGAAAACCACAGGCCTAGTAGGAAAGAAACAGGATAGTCACCATGTGCAGGATGAACTGAAGGGGACAGCCGAAATCTCAAGGGAGCTGTGAGGAAGAGGGGGCCGAGAGAAAGGAGCAGCACTGGAGAACACGGGCAGAAAGGTCAGGTAGAGAGTTGCAGGAGGCTCATCCTGATAATGGGCAGGAGGAGGTAAGCGTGGGGAGCTGGAGGCGTGCTGGTAGAAAGCATCGGGCTGTACACCCATCAAGAGTCACAAAAAGCTTTTTTCGGGGACAACAAGACTGAGAAAAAGCGGACAACGCAGGCGCAAGTTTCCTTGCACTTTTGAGGCACAAACCCATGGGGAAGAAGGCAAGAAGTGAGAGGGGCGAGAGACCTGCAAAACGCCAACGGCAGCGCCTCCAGGAGGGATGCCAGAAGAACCTGGCAAGGAGGGACTGCCCAGAAGTCTTGTGGGGAACGTGGTGCCACGCTCTGCGGGTTGAGAGGACGGCACGGTGGGAGAAGGGCTGAGCAGGGAAGGGAAGCCGGCACGCGGCGGGGCTGGTGAGAGGTGCGGGGGTAAGGGAGCCAGGGCCGGAGGGGGCCGGGGAGGTGCGAAGAAGTGGGTGCCTGGGCAGG
>NW_010553593.1:403-4751 GCF_000687285.1 Phaethon lepturus | reverse complement strand
TCGCCGGGCTTCCCCGGGAAGGAGCTGCGAAGCGAAGCAAGGACAAGGGATCTCCCTCCGCACCTCCGAGCAGCCGAGCCCAGCCCTGCAGCACTGGGGAGACCCTGGCTGGGGGCTGGGTCCCGTCCTCGGACGCTTCAGAGGGACGGCTGTACCTGCAGCTCTTTTAGTTGCCCTGAAGAAGCAATTTTCTCCCTTAAACATCCCTCATGCCTCAGCAAATACACCAACATCAGAGCAGGGGAGAATAAAGCCAGCCAGCCTCCACCCATCTCAAGGTACAGGTGGCTCAGTCAGCACAGCCCTGCAAGTATGGCCACCCCCTTACCCACCAGGACGCCCTGCTGCTGTACAGCCCCCCGGGCACCTTTTATGCCCTTGATTTGCAAATCTTTTCTTTGAAAATCAGCTCAGGGAAAGCAATCACCTGCTTACTACACAGAAATACACTGAGAGGCACCTGCAGCCAGCACTTCCCCCAAAACCACCACCAACTTGAAGATAGACATGGGCAGTTGCCATGGAAAGCCCTCTAGAGAGACCAGTTTCCATTTTGAGGAGGAATCATCATTTCTGCCAGTGCCAGCTGTCATCTGCGTAGTACAGTTGTGTGGTGGAGCCTGTTTAGGCAGCATACGGGGAAGCCAGCCAGCCTTGTTTGGCTTTGCACTGCAACGAGAGGGAAAGCAGCCGGGTATTGCATATCCATGGTAATAAACAAGGTCTCTCATGAGGATTTTCCAGCCACATTAGCCTTCATGCAAAATAGATTCTCACCCTCTCCCTTGCAGGCGTTAGAGGCTCCACTGTGGTGGGGATGTGCCTTGGGCCACATATACCCCATGGATTAGAAAGAGCAAATGGTGAAAAAAAGAGCAGGAGCCAGTTAATACTGCTAGACAGCGAGGTACTGGTGTGTATTTACCATGTCAAACCCAAAGGGAGGCAGGACCAACAAAGCAGTAAGACTATTTGGCTGCCCTCTGCTTCCAGGGCCCTTGACAGCATTGACCAGAGCCCACCCAGAGCTGGGGAAGGGGATGCCCAAGCCCAGCCCCATGGGGCCGCCGAGGCAGAAGGCACACTCGGATGAATTTGTTCTCCAGGACAATGTTTTTAGCACACACGGCACATTAGTAGTCAGTGCACGTCCTCTGGCCCCTTCACCGTCGCCCCTGCGCTCCCTGTCCCATGGGACACTCGATTTATTACTGCTCTTTCTAGTCCTGGCCGTGCCTGAGCCATCACCCCCGCCTGCCAGCCAGGGACCCCCTCCCGCTACCGGTGGAGCAGGATGAGGAGTGATCCTTGCTCCGTGCTGACCCTGGGGAGTCAGGAAACACCTGACTGTGTCCTCCTGCGAGCAGGAACAGCTCTCGGGGCATCAGCTGATGTTTCACCTGCTTACACCAGGGAGGAATTGAGTTCCCAGTGGCTCCCGAGGCTCCCACAGGCTTAGGCGTCCCCACAGAATAAAACCCAGGAGTGCCTGATCACACACAAATTTGAGCAAGAACTGGGTTTTTGCAATTCCCAGTGCCTAAGCGGGGGGGCAGGGGGGCCTTTCCGCAATGTGCTGACGTTCCTTTAGCTCTGCAATTGTATTTTTCTTCCCTAAGTCAATGCTTTTTGCACATGAAAGCTTTTTTCTAGGTAATAAGCAGCAACCAGAGGAAAGCAAATGAATGCTTTTGGGTTTAGTGTCTCATAAATCATTTTTCAAAAGCTGCTCTCAGATCCCAGCAGGGCCTATGGCCAGAGGTGGAAAAAAAATCTGCTCTAGCCCCGAGCCTGTTCCTGATAATGCTGGTCTCATGGAAATGAGTTACCTGGAGGCTCCTCCACTGACCCTTGGATGCATTTTCTTGACCAAGCGCGGACCTGGCCGCTCGAAGGGGTTCGGGTCCCTCCCCGCCCCGCAGGGCAGGGCTGGCGGGCACAAGGGCAATGCAGCCCCATGGGATCCATCTCAGAGGAGTGCAGGGCAGGGCTGGGTACCACACACCCCACACTCCCCCCCGCCTTTCCCTTCCTACCAAAATGCAGCCACAATGGGGGAGGAAGCAGAGAGGTCACTTACCAGTGTACAAAACTCCGAACAAACGAAATGAAGTGAAAAAGAAAGGTAAATCCAGCCAGAGCCAGCATAAAGTAATGCCAAGGGCAATTCTGCACAGCACTTGGTGCCCAAAATAAGTACTGTCATTCCTGAAAGATGTGGGAGAAGTCAAACTTTCCTTACTCATTTTAAATGGCACAGTCATCTATCTAAGTCTGATGTTGACTTATACCTCTCTCAGAATGTTTTTTTCAACAAAACACAAGTGTGGAGGATTAATGATTTATTCTGAGTAACTGGTGGAAGGCAGCAGAGTGCATCCAAAGCCGGTTCATAAATTGGGAAAGATTGCAGGGAAGAGGAGGTGACGATTCATCTCCTCCATCCCTGGGACTAGCACAGAAAAGTAATTGCCTTCATTTGCAACGAGACAACTTAGGTGATCTATTATGGAAAAAAAACCCCTTCTGAACAGTAGCTTGAACAGATAACAGTCTGAAAACAGGTAAGATTAATCACTCTTCGGAATCACCCAGGCTTACCTGGCCCCATGGGTGCAGCGGTGCAGCCCCACTTCCAGGGTCCTTCAGATTTTCTAATACTCCGCTGTAATACCGAGTCCCTTGGCACACACACAGCGACTCACTCCCCCGTAGCCCTCGAGCCTTTCTGAGATATTCTGCCTCGGCGAGTCTCGATTAATAAACAAGATGTTCATGTTTTCATGTGGAAAGCAAAACACAGGATTAGTGATACTAGAGAGCTATAATCAAACCGTTCCATAGGAATGAGTAATATATGTACAGTAACAAATACTTGCTAAACACCCCATGCCAATGCTGATGTATTTTTCATAATTGTTCAGGATAAATGAGCAGCAAACACTTCCAGAAGCTGTAGTGATAAATATATCAAATTCGTTAGCCTTTTTATTTTCCCTAGAAGACAGCGAAAACTGCACGTTTCACTGCAATCTCCCACTCTGCAAAAATATTACACTTTATATGAAAACCTGAGCCTAAAAAAAAAAATGCCAAACGTCGGAAGCTGTCGGTGAGCAGGGCAGGGATCCTGTCAATCCCTGGGCTACCGAGTCCTCCCCATCTCTCACCACCAGCCCATGAGGTTTCATTTTGTCAGCTCCTGTTCCGTAATGGAAATAGGCTCTTGGCCGCACGCCATCGATTCTAGATACTGTCTGTCAAGCGTGCTGTCGAGAGCAGAAGGAACAAGGTCTTGAGCTCTCTCGGTGCCGGCGGTGGGGACGTGGCTACACAGGGTGGCACGCGGGCGGAGTGGGACCTTTGCAGGGACGCGGTGGAAGCGGCCGCCTGATTTACGTGGTGACACAAAACGAAAACGGGCACGTGGAAACCTCCGAAGCTGCGTTTTACCTACCCGGGCACTAAGAGCAGCGGCCAGTGCACAGCCTGGGCTGGGGACCTTTTTGGTCACGGTGCTGCCAGGAGGGTAGTGGTATTAAAGCAGGATGAATGGGAAACGGGGTAGTAACACCAAGTATTTGTGTGTTTGAATTCTTAGTGGTGTTTCACGGTTAGTGCTGGAGCTGTGCTAGGCCTCCTGACTCTTTGTTTTCTTTTTTTAAAACAAGCGTGTGGCAGGGGACCCTTTCCAGCGCAGTTGTTATTTCTGAGATACACATTTTCTGAAAAGAAAGTAGCATTGTTTTAATACACTTCCACCTTTAACTCTTTTTAACTAGTGAATTTATTTTTTTAATGTGGAGTTTCCCCGGCTTTAGCAGCCACGCTCCAAAGGGAGGAGCTGGCACATGGTATGGGGCTCTCCCTCTTCTCCTGAGACCCGGCTCGCCTGGAGATGGACGAGGCAGGGACAGAAGCCTTTAAGCCACGTAAAAATGTTAAATACTTAAAAGCGTCTCTCAGGAAAGAGTAACTGCTTCAAGGCAGCTAAAGGATCCACAAAACCCTGTCCCCAGTGAAGCCAAGAGGAGTTTCGCCCGACTCCTCCACCGGATCCAGGTGACAGACCCGTGCGCTGGGCTTCCTCCTCCTTGCCCTGGTCTCCTCGCCCAGCCTGCCTCGCTTCTCTTTTCCCCCGCTCCAGGTCTTCCCAACCAGGTGAAAATGTAACTGATGGACCTTAAAACCCCTTGTCCAATTTCCCTCCCTCCAAACCCCCTTCCCCATGGGTTTCATGGGAGGCAGAAGGGCTCTGCCTGAATTCGGGAAGGCTTTTTGGTCCGGGGAGCCGCGCTAGTCGCAGACCGTCTGCCGCCGCCCGAGCGGGGAGCTCCTGCTTTGCTGA
>NW_010553593.1:0-372 GCF_000687285.1 Phaethon lepturus | reverse complement strand
GGGGACCCCCTGTTTTGGGGAGGGGGGGCTCCAGCCTCTCCGCCGCGCGCGGAGCGGATGCTGACGCACGGTGAGTGATTTCGCCGTGATCAGCTCACCGCGGTACCGCACAGCGGCCCTTCTGCTGAGCGCCGGGTCGTCCCTCAGCCAAGCGCAGGAAGCCCAGCACACGGCTCCGGCAGGCCGGGGAGCACTTCGGGCTCCTCTCTCAGCAGTGACGCTTCTCCCTCCCCAGGAACTCTCAGTATTTTTCACTCGGGAACCAAATGATTGCCAATTACAGGAGCAAGAAACAGGATGGTTCCTTATTTCATCACTTACTCTGAAAGCTGACGATGCATCTGCCTGTTATTTTTGTGACGAGCCGTGCTT
>NW_010553592.1:0-1099 GCF_000687285.1 Phaethon lepturus | reverse complement strand
GAGCACGCGCTACACGCCCGCGGCGTGCCGTAAGCACGCCTGTACATGCTAAGCACATGCTAAGCGTATTGTACATGCCAAATACATGTCTGGTGCTAGCTGGCGTGCCTCAAGCACGCGTGTACATGCTAAGCACGCTCCACATGCTAAATACATGCCTAGTGCACGCCAGTGTGCCTTAAGCACGCCTGGACATGTTAAGTACATGTTAAGTGTATTGTACATGCTAAATACATGTTTGGTGCAGCCTGCCGTGCCTTAAAAACACAAGTGTACATGTTAAACACACGCTAAGCACATGCACATGCTAAATACATGTCGGGTGTAAGCTGGCGTGTCTTAGCTATGCCTGTACATGCTTCACACATGCTAAGCACACTGTACATGCTAAATACATGCCTGGTGCAAGGCAGCGTGGCTTAAGCACGCCTGTACATGCTAAGTATACTGTACATGCTAATTACATGCCTGGTGCAAGCTGGCATACCTTAAGCACACGCGTACGTGCTAAGCACACACTAAGGGCACTGTACATGCTAAATGCATGCTAAGCACACCTCTACATGCTGAATACATGCCTGTTGCAATTGGCACACCCTGGGCACACCCTGTACATGCTAAGCACATGCTAAGCACATGCCTGGTGCAAGCCAGCACATGCTACACGAGTGCCTGGGCCACACTTTTACATACTAAAGACATGTGTTGGGCACTGGCGCATGTTAAGTACATGCTAAGTGCACTCACATGCCTGGCGCAAGCCGGTACGTGCTAAGCACACGTCTGCACACGCTAAGCACGCAGCTGCAGCACAGCTGTCCATGCCAAGCGCACGCCAGGACATGCTAAGTACATGCTGGGCAGCCACCGCCTGTGCGAAGCAGGCGCCCACGCCAAGCGCACGCTAAGGACACGCTAGGCACATGCCAGGACATGCCAAGGATACACTAAGTACACGCCAAGGACACGCTAAGCACACGCCAGGACACGCTGGGCGCCCGCAACCCACGTGAAGCAGGCGCCCAGGCCAAGCGCACGCCAAGGACACGCTAAGCACACGCCAAGCGCCCGCTCCCCCGTGCCGGCCGCCCCGTCCCTG
>NW_010553591.1:0-1036 GCF_000687285.1 Phaethon lepturus | reverse complement strand
TCTGTGCCCACGCACGGGAGCACCCGCCGCCGTGCTGCACCCAGACCCTTGCCGAGCGCACCCCGGGCTGCTCCGGGGACTTGCGTTACACCATCAGCCCATCAGACAGGATCGGGCAGCGTCTCGGTGCTGGCTCACCCAGGCACCGCCGAGCAGGAGCAGCAGGATGGCGACTCACGTGCACAGCCATCCCTTGCCCATTTATTCACCCTCAGAGCACGCTCTGCGGCCGCAAGCCAAGGAGGATGGCAGGGACCTGTGGCATCTTTTGCCCGAACCAGAGGCACTGTTTATTTACCAAAACAATCCCCAGGCACCACCTGGAACAGCTGACCCCGAGTGAGGGTCTTTAATCAGGAACTGCCGTATCTGTCCATTTGCGAACTTCCCTGGCCACACAGGGGTTCTTGCTACAACTGCAATATCCAGCTGGTTCCAGCCCTCGCGTCCCTAAACTTTACTCCAAGGAAGTCTCTTCATCCTCCCCGCTCTCTGGGAAGGGACCTGCTCTCCCCGTGCAGAGGAGCAGCCAGTACAGGCGAAGCAGGGAGACAAATGGACGTACAACCCGCTGCTCTGCTCCCAGAGCGTCTGCAAAGAGCATTTGTTCCGTGGCCAGTTTTGCTCATGAATAAACACGACCGCTAACAGCACGGTTTACGTTGGCCCCTGGGGAAGCGTTTTTGCAATTTCTTGCTAGAAACTCTCTAAATGCATCACTTGCCTGATCCCCGGTGGAGATTTTTCCACAAACAGAAATCGCTGGGCTGCTGCATGTGACTGTAGCCTTACCGAATTCTTCAAAAACCCCATCTCGCGCACCTTTTCAGGGAGAGTGGCTGCGGGGAGAGCTCAGGTTGTTTCACCAAGGCATCAGCTTTGCCGAAGCCTACAAAGTGGTCGTGTCTCCCGGCTCTCTGGCCCAGGAGCAGGTGCCGAACCGCGAAAGGAGCAGCAAACGACAGGAGAAAGACGAAAAGCCAAGGGGCAGCGTTCCTGTGCCAGCGGGAAACAACCCCCCTTCCGGGCTGCTCTC
>NW_010553590.1:0-7243 GCF_000687285.1 Phaethon lepturus | reverse complement strand
GCTTGCGCGGAGGGGGGAGACTCTCCGCTGTCGGGGTTGCAGTCTGCCCGCTCTGCTCACCTTTTGCCTAGCTCTCGGGCAGGTTCCTGCTTATTCTCTTTTAGCAGAGAATAACACGGCCTGGGCCACCTGGGCAAGGCGCACCGAGCAAAAGGAGACCGAGATCCTGCGAAAAGATAAGCTTAAAAGTGTGCCCTAAGTTTGTTATGCGCTGTTTCTGCACGACTGGAAAATTGGGTCTGTGCATACTCATAAATATGTTTGCACAAGCAATCACCCACCTTTGGCTTATAATTCCAGCCATTTCATGGGGAAAAATTAGCTTTGGGCACTTTTGTTCCAAGCGATTACGTGGGAAAACTTGTTTGGAAAATCAGATTATTCTGCACTCATTGTATTTGTGCTAACACGCAGCCATCTGAGATAAGTGGAGCTGAGCAGATACGTGATGTGATGGTACGTGCTCCGCTGGGGTTTTTCCCCTCGTCCTGCGAGGACAGCCTTTGCCACCGTGCAGAGAGCTGCCGAAGCCATCCGGGAGGCAGGGCTCGAGAGCAGGAACCGGTGGCGGTGAGGAGGCCGGCAGGGAAACGGGACTGGCCTGCTTCGAAGGAAGCCACCAGTGTGTGCAGTGGAACTGGGGGGAAGAGGGCTCCAGGAGAGGAGCCCGTTCAGAGCCCCAACTTGGAGAGAAGGCACACAACTTCACCTCTTCTGCTTAAACCCATAGGATTTTTGCTTCAGTCAAGCCCAGATTATACATAAAGTTACTATAAAGTCCTCTCTGTGGGACTCTCTGTAGTGTCTCTTGATAGTACAGATTATTTTTTTTCTTTTTCCAAGAACAGGAGTAATTAATCACAGGCAGCGAGTGTGCAGGTTCTCAGTAACAAGTAGGAACTGCATTTCACAAGCAGATTCTTGCGACCTCTTCAGGGATTCATTAGATTGGCATTTGGTATAGGCAAAAAGTGTGTGTGGGGGGAAATCTCTTCTCGGATCTCAGCTCTGATATTTTTCACCAGGACATGAAGAACAAGAGTTAACTCCCAGGATAAATTTGGCCTTATCCAAAATACAAATTCGCATCTGGAAGGCATGCAAGAGATCTTGGTGTCTGCAGTAAAATGACACTTTCCATTGAAGCAGGCGGGGTATTGCTGCATCCAACTGGAACAAGCTGTTATTGATTTTTGTGGAAGTTGTAACTTGCTTTATTCTTCAAGAATTAAAGAAATTTTACGTGATTAGTACAAGATGGGCTCGGGACCTGCCCTTGTTGGTAGCAAACAGAAAAGACGTAGCCAACAAGGCAGCCCGTTGTAGGCAATCTGTGGTCACAGAAGATGTTTGTGCTCCGATTGCTCATAATATAGCATTTCCCTTGAGGTTGGCATTGGGGGCTAAAGGTTTTCAAGAGAAGCCTTTGTTTAAACATCTTTAAAGCTTCCAATAGGGGCCCCTTTGTTCGTTCTCCGAGCAGTGTGCCTGCCTGCCTTAAAAACTCAGCGCTCATAAAATGCCATTTACAAATGCCTGATGAATAGGGCTGCAGCACGGAGGGGGAGATAAGTAGTGTTTGTACCTACACACATGTGTGAATTTCAGACAAGCCCTACCATAAGTGAAAAAACACAGGAGAAAAAAAAAAATTGAGTGGTGCTTATAAAGAAACTTCTAAAAATCGGCTACTCCTCCAGCGCCCGTCAGTCCTTCTTGTGCCAGATGTCAGATGTGTTTCTTCCAGCCGTGCCAAGAGGCTGAGCGGCTCCTGACACTTATCGTTACCTCTCAGTAACGGTGTTTTCTTCACTTTGGGCCCAAACAGTAGCAAATTGATCACCTGGGCTGCGTTGGCTGGAAGGGAGCTCACGCCGCTGCCCTAAGGGCTCCATCGAGCAGCCGGGCGCGGGGACCCGGACTTTGTGCTCTCTGTTGCCTGCTGCGGGCTGGCAAGAGCCGCCCCTCTGTAGGCACTGGCAGCGCAGATGTACCTTTAGGTGTCGAGTAACATTTTTAGCACTTGGCTTTGGTTCCCTTTCCCGTCCTGGCTAAATGTAAAGGGTTTAAAAACAGCTCTGTTAAAGCAGGGGAAGGTATAGGCGTCTGCTCAGGAGACTCCAGAGACTGGTGCACAGCCGTGGCAGTGTTTCCGCGTGGGGTGCCCCCGGGCTGTTGTGCCTGATGCTGTATCTGAAGTTTTTCTGGTTCCTGCATTTTTCTTTGGAGGCTGGATCCTCCTTCCCCAGCAAGTTTCTGCCTTTGCCTGTGTCTCTCTTTCTGCACACTTCTGATGGCTTGCAAAGCAAGCCTGTGGTTGCACACACAAATCCATCCCTAACCTGGTCCCTCTGGTGCCCATCAGGGAAATCCATAGGGATCAGCTGTGGTCCCTCACAGGGAGGAGGCAGTAATTTGGTTTCTCTCCAGACTTCAACCTTCCCATCTCTGGGCTGTGTCATGCTGCTTCATGGGTTGATTGCCAATGTATAAGTTTGGGAGTCTTTGAGTTGTGGTCTGCGGACCCGTAGGAGTCCATGGTCTATGTCAGGAATCAGTAGGAGCAAATCTATTGACAGCAGAGGTAACCTGCTATGCAAGTGTCTGTGTCTTGGCTGGAAAATTAGCAGGTCCACAAGCTGAAAAAGATGGAAAAATCCTGCCTTTGGGTATTCACAGCTCCTACGCTTGCAGCTGGACTTGGATGGCTTCCCCAAAGTGTCACGCTAGGCATCCCCCTTGTGCTTCATCTCTTTTTGTAGCATCTTGCTTTGGCTTTAACAGTAGCAGCCAGGATGAGAGCGACACAAAACATTTCAGTCTGTGCTCAAATGCCAGGCAGCAGTCTCACTACCGCTCCTTCATGTCCCTCTGCCTGTCATCTGCTGCACCTCTCATGTCAAGTTGAGGCAGATGATGGGCTGAGAGCGGCTGCCCTGTGCCCAGGTTCCCTAAAACACATCTGGAACATTTCCTCCACTGTCTGAAGTGCCCTTGTTTCATCCCAGCTGGGTCTGTGTCCTCATCCCAGAATGCAGGTGGGAGAGCCAGCCCAGGTCCTGGCTCTGCCACAGACTTCCCACGGTCTTGAGCAAATGGCTTTGACTCTCCTGGTCTCTGGTTCCTCACACTGCTATGTAGGACTCTCCTTGGAGACCCTCATGAGGCCTGAAAGCCTCAGTGAAGCAACCTCAGGCTATTCCCTGGTCTCTCCTGGAAGCAAAGACCTCATAGGCACCTTTGGCAAGAACTCGGTAAATGCAACATAATTCGATGATTTCAGCTAGTTGCTCACAGGTTGACCAGAAAGGGCTAATCCCATGTAGGGGTGAGGTAGAAGTCAAGTGGTCCTCAGCCATGGCCTCAAATGCTGCTTTGAGGCCCTGGGGAGTTCTCACAGGAGGTTTCCATGCAGCATCTGAGCGTGCTGACAAAGACGGGATGATGCTGAGGCACAAGGGTCCCCAAGGCACCTGCTCTTCAGCATGGGCAGAAGTGAGGCCACAAGCCACTGCGACACTGGTGGAAGTTCTTCTCAGGTGCATCTCCTATGGGCTGATGGCATTCTAGTCCTGGGACCGCAGTTGTCCTGCTGTCAGAGGGACGTGGCAGCTGTAAAATTAAGTGGGAGCAGTTTCCCATGCTACCTTTGGGGTTCTCTCTGTGAAAAGTATCTAGATAAAGAATTCAACCAGCTTGCTTTTCTGTCTTGAGGAGGGCTGTAAAGTCTCTGCGTGCTTTTCTGCAGCCGCCAAACACTCCTCGCTTTCTGCTATTTCAATTAAACACATAGCAGGATGGGCAGGATAAAGGGGAGAGGCACAAGAATATTCTCCTGGCGTATTTCCTTATGCCAACACATTGAGTCACGTCTCCAGAGTGAGAAATATGATATAAAGATTTAGAGAAGGAGGTCAGGCAATGAATCTATGATTGCGGGGCTGAAATAGCAGGCGCTCTCTGTGGTTGTCTGTGCCGCCTAAGCTTGCTGGAGGTCAGCTGGGGATATTGGTCCCAGCGGATTTGGGAGACAGACAGGACAGCTAGTAACTATCAATCTCATTGTTAGAGATACCGGCTCTGTTGCATCAGGAGCTGAGCTGACAAACTGCACCAGCCCAGGAGCTGCTCTGGGCCACTTCTCTTTCCTTTGTGGTTGAATATGCATATTTCTGGGGAAAAAAATGCACTCTAACACCTTCCTCCCAGAACAAGAACTTGGGCAATGGTTTGCTGCCTCAGCTTCTGGATGGCCCACACCTCCTTTCCTCCAACGAAAGTCTCTTGGCCCAGTTCAGCTGTCCTCCAGGGGCCTGTTTGCAGAAGAGCATTTGCTTTTTGAGAAGAGTCAGTAAGGTGAGTCTTTCCCCTGTTGATCACTCTTCACCAAAATCTAAAAGTATGCCAAGATCCCTCCAGTTTTGCTTGAAAAAGGGCTGAGTTTGCCTGTCATGCAGCTGAGGGCACAAGCCTAAGATCTTGAGTGGGACAGAGAGGAACAGAGAAATGCCACCGGCAGTCCTGAAATAGGAGCCATCTCTTGACATGACTAATTGAACAAGGGGAATTGGCTGACCATCTGATGTTTTCCTCTTGGCTAGGTCTTAAACACGTGCTTCGAAAGGCCGTGTTTAATTTGCAAGTGAATATGGCATTTATTCTTGCCAGCTGTTGCCGCAGCAGCCCAGGTACAGCGTGTTTCAGTGCAGAGGCTGGCTAGGCAAGAGGCTTTCCTCCTCGCTGAGTTGCAGAGCACTGGGAATAAAAAATAAAAATTTTTTATTCCACTGGTGGAATAAAAAATTCCACCTTTTAGGAATAGGCTGGTGGCAGAGAAAGACCCCATGTGCTGTCATGGAGAAGGGGATGCTATACCCAGCATTTCCCTCCCAAGGGGACTTCAAACGTCATCTCACAAGCCTGTCGGGACTTGTACGATGTTAAGTCCATGAGCCATGAGCCAAAGACGCCTGTCACTCAGCCTGCAAATGGACCTGGGTAAGAAACCTGGGTAAGAAACCTGTCTTCCTCCTGCCGTCCCTGTGAATACGCTAATCCTAGCACATCCAGCAAGGTTTGCCTGTTACGGCACTCCTGCTGATTCGCTCCTGTTGGGTTTGGAGCCGTGATGTGCTCTTCAAGAAATGCAGTCTTGTTTTTCAAACAACTTGTCCTTCCAGGTGGCACTTGGCCCAGTAAAGCTGCCACTGCGTTGTAACTGGAGAGTACTGCGATGTCCTGGAAAGAGTCTGCTCTTGTTCTCCCACTCGTGTGTTTGGGAAGAACCAAGGGCACACCACTTCTTAGAAAGAGGAAAAAACCAATCGGATAGAAATTCATGCCATTTTCCTGGTCTTGATGTGCTTGTGCTCCCTGACGCTTCCGTGCTGTGAAAACTGCATTGCTGTCCCCTCTTGGGGGATTTGCAACTCGTCACCTAGTTGCTGTGGAGGATGAGCACTGAGATGCTGGAACTGTGATTGAGTGCAAGGTCAATGCTGCCTGTAAAACGGTCCTGAGGGTGGATTCAGGGCTCACGGGCAGCAGAGGCACCGCTGAGAGCTGTGCACCTGCAGGCAGGGAGCACCTTCAGGTTGTGGATTGTGTTGGGAGAAACCAAGCTTTGGGTGACCCTCCAGGAGAGGGTGGGTCCAGCTCCAGGGCTGTCTGCGGCCTCATCTGTTCACATGGCTTGAGGGTCTTGCAAATATATGGACAAATGTGCCAGCAGTCCATCCACAGCAAAATCTGGCATTAAAAGGTGCCTCCAGGCTGATATAAGTTGTCTGCATCTCTCCAGGCAGCTCTGGTTGCTTCATTGTCCCCCATGCCTGGGGCAAGACACGCTTCGGTCATCCCGTCTTGGTTCCATGTGCACTTTTGGGGCAGGCTTTCTCTCGGGCATGGACCCAAAGGATGACTTGCTGTCCTGCCGAGGACATGAGAATTTGTCTCCTAATCCTCCAGCCTGAGGCCAAGTCTTGCTGTCTTGCTGATGTTGTCCTGGCAGGACTCTGGTGTCCTAAGCACAAGGAGTCTGTGTCCAGGCTCCTGAGCCTGTTTTGGGGCTTTTTTGACACTTTCATTGCGTAACACTCATGTGGGAGTTGAATTATGGCCTGCCAAAACTGCCTGATTGGGTCTCCATAAAGAAAAGCCCTGCAGAACAGAACAGGGTACACGGCGGGGCAGGCGAGGTGGGTGAGTCTCAGGAACATCACGTCTAGGGCTGCTCTACCATCGGCCAAGGTTTCCAGCACAGAAATACCTGCTGCTAGCTGGTAGCACAGGTGGCATCAGTGCCATGCACCCCTGCCACGCATGCCCCGGCACGCTGTGCGTGCCTGCTCCGGCACATGGGTGTGCTGCATGGGCCTCTGGCTTTGCTCCTGTTGGGGAACAGCGTGCTTGGTCGGAGGCCCCCGGCTGTGTCCTGCTGCTTGCAATGCATGGCGATCCCTTATCCTGGCTTCTCTCAGGGTTTGGAGACAAAGGTCTGCCAAGCCCGGGTGGGTGGCTGGAGTCGTGCATGTTCTGTTGTAAACAGAAATCTCAGCTAAAGGCTGATGTGCCCAGAGGTATGAAATCTTGCGTGTCGTTGTACCTGAGCCCTGGCTCATGACTCCGTAGCCATGGTCCACAACCTGCTTTCCTCCTCCTGACACTACGGTCAGGGCTTTTTCTGGGCTGTGAATGCATTGCCATCTCCTGAGCCTTTCACCCCTTCTTCTGCCATCTGCTTCATCCCCTCTACAATAAAGCCCCCAGCCCTGTAGCAGTGAGGAGGGTACGGAGCTGGCCGCGTCCCTCACCCAGCTCCCTGCCATGCCCCGTCCTTTGGGCTTGCCCAAGGGAGGATGCACCCAGGTCGGACCTGCGCAGATGAACCAAAAGGGGAATATTCAGAGCATTTCTGTTAACCTGTAGCCAGGGGAGAGCTGCCAAGGAGGCCGTGCTGAAACCCGAAGCGGCTGTTTTTCCCGAGACTCAGCACTTGGCAGGGTGAGCAGACGGCGAGCGGCGGAGCGGGGAGGGATGCGAGCGCCCTGGGGGGCAGCGCTGCCGGCAGGGAGGGCTCCCCGGGGAAGGCGTGCTGGCTTACCTGTTTGCCTCTGGGGATTCATCTCCATGTCCTCCTTGTCCGAGATCACGAGGGGAGCCGAGAGGAGGCTGGGGTCATTGCTGACCCTTCTGTCCTTCCGTGTGGCTCTTCCCTTGGTCACCCTCTTTGTGCCGTGTACTG
>NW_010553589.1:671-1035 GCF_000687285.1 Phaethon lepturus | reverse complement strand
GGGGGTAGTCCCACCAAAAACCATGCGCGCCTCAACAGGGGGTAGTCCCACCAAAAACCATGCGCGCCTCAACATGGCACTTACTTCAAATATATACAGCAAAGTTGTTACATATACATAAAGTTTCACAATATGCCTATACATATGCATGACCTGTCCCCGCTTCGTATTAAAATGAATTCCAAGATGTTATTTCCATAAAACCCTCCCAACTGCACTTGCGCAGTGCCTTCTGGTGGTGGTCGCTGAGGGTTGTGAGGATGAAGGCTGGTGGCTCCTCTTCGTCACCACTAGTAACCCCTTGTTCTTACGCAGACTCAGTTGCTCTTTGGTTTTCGTCCAAACCACAAGGTCAGTTTCAGCC
>NW_010553589.1:0-548 GCF_000687285.1 Phaethon lepturus | reverse complement strand
ATTTCAAACTTTATCTACTAATTAACTGCTAAGATTCTCTTAACTCCTTCTCTCAGTGAGAGTAGGCCATTAAACATAATCACACAGTTATTAGGCTAAAGAATTCTATACTGAAGTCAAACCAATC
This sequence comes from Phaethon lepturus, assembly GCF_000687285.1. Lineage (NCBI taxonomy): Eukaryota > Metazoa > Chordata > Aves > Phaethontiformes > Phaethontidae > Phaethon > Phaethon lepturus. Next base: position 421 of record NW_010553589.1, on the reverse strand, counting down.
ATGTAATCAATAACCTTCCATATATTAAGAAATTTGCAAAACTTAGAGTTGATTAGTGACACATACTGAAACCTTATAATTGTTTTAGATCCTTGTTTCATATCCTAAAAAGACCTATGAATCTGGGAGAAATGACTAAAAATTCCTAATGAAATTTCCACTTGGGTGATCAAACTAAGAGCACATGGTTGCATGTGCCAATTCCTCTTTCACTGTCTCTCACCTTTGTACTGCATTCATTTGCGTCAGCCTCAGCTGTTGCAGTTTATATCACATAGTAATAAAAAGTTCACTAACTTTTCCTTTACAACATTATGGTAATTAATATTCTAATAATTGATACTCTGTGCGATTAATAAAATCAGTCTATAAAATTTCATTTGAAACCTATGTAAGGGACGTCCAACTGTAAGGGATCACC
>NW_010553588.1:0-1768 GCF_000687285.1 Phaethon lepturus | reverse complement strand
CAGCCGCGGCAGCCGCGGAAAAAAAAAAATTTAAAAAAATTATATTTCAGCCGGGTATCGTGAAGAAGGTTCAGTGGGGTGAGGCGGCACACTGAAAGCAAGGCCTGAGAGGGACAAGGTGATGGGCTGAAGGGACCAGCAGGTCCCATCTGCTACGGGGGATGCTTCCCACGCCTGCAAAACTGCCGGCTGCAGACCTGCTGCTCACCAGAACCCACAGCGTGAGAGCCACGGTCGTGCAGTCAGCGGGGGCAAATTGGATAAGGAAAACAACTTTCACAGGCTTAAAACAGTGGTACTCAGTGGCACGGAGACTGGAGGCTGGTGGGATCAAGCTGGCCCAAAGGGTCTAGACTGAAAGAGGTACCACAGGGAATAGGGGTGTCAGGGTCTGCCCTAACTCAGCAGCATGGGCCCTGGGGGAGCACAGGGGGACGGGACACGCAGCACAGGCAGGCTCACACACCTTCTGGCAGCTGCCTTTCCTCCTGCCAGCACTGCCAGGCCTTGTGGGGCTTGGCAGGCACTGGTCTGGCCTGGGAAGGCACTTTGTATGCCCTGTCCCCAGGATAAGGAGTCTGCATGGCTCTGACTTTCTCTGCATGCAGCAGTAGCTCAGCCTTGATAATGTGACTCATTTCCTTTGGTCTCAGGAACCCCCTCTCCGAGTTTAGCCAACTTTACTGAGTTTTATCACCGACTTTAGCCAAGTTTAGTACCTGAGCAGCAAGGAGCAAAACTGCCCATATGTCTGGTGGCCCATACTTCCATTGGCCTAAGGTCCCAAACTGTAAGGCACATGAAGCTGATTACAGCATGCAAACTCTACACAATTTGTAGTCAAAACCAATTTGACCCAAGTTCAGCTTGCACAGTTGTTGGCCATTAAACTGGATCAGTGCTGATAGAGTCTACCTCCACTAGGCAAAAAGGGAAAGTGTGAAGGCTATACCTGCAGTTGCATGCATTGCTCCTTCCCCTCAAGCTGCAGCAGGAGGGAGAAGACTGAGTGCAACAAAAAGGGTGGTATCAGGGCAGCCCCAGTCTATGTGTAGGCTGCTCTGGAAGCATCTTAGAAGTCTCATCTGGAGTTCCAGCATGGCTGCAAGGTAACCATCCCATTCCCAGTGTTACCTTACATCCTGGCACTGGCACAGGCATATGCAACCGCACTGAGAACTGAGCAAGTGAAAAGTCAAAGCATTGGTTTTGTTGCCTAAACCACAACGTCACACAGCTTCCAGAACCAGTGTGTGCTGCATGACTCATGCAGGGGAAGGTGGCTGCAGGACCAGCAGCAAAGGCAGCACAGGAGGAACATGGGGCTGCCTGCCATGCAGCCACCACGGCCCTGCCTGGTCTGTGAGGGTCCTAGTCTGACACAGGCAGAAAGTGCCAGCCCTTCACCCTATACAGCCACCTGTGTCACGGCAGGCCACGAGAGATGCTCGGGGAAGGGCTCAGCAAGAGCCCTGAGAGGAACGGCAGGCAACAGTAAGCAATCTGCACCGAACACAGGCGACGCTGCCAGCTCGGCCTGGCGCTGGCGGCATTGCCAGGCACAGCATTTTCCGGCGGCAGATCCCCCCCCAGCCCACACCAGGAAGGCTCTGATGCCTCCAGGAGCCCTTGGGAAGGGTTTGATACGAGGCCGCGCGGCGGAGCGGGAGATGGCGGCGGCCGCCCGCGCTAGGACCGCACTCCCGCTCCCGGGAACAGGACCGTGTTCCACGCAGTCCTCCAAAGGTGGGGGCTGCGCATGCGCCCT
>NW_010553587.1:0-17521 GCF_000687285.1 Phaethon lepturus | reverse complement strand
CCAGTGAAGAGTAAACCTGTCTAAGCCATGACCCTGGAGAGGTTTCTCCAGGAGAATGCTGTGGGAGATGCTGTCAAAGGCTTTACTAAAGTCAGGGTAGACAACATCCACAGCCTTTCCCGCATCCACCAGGCGGGTGACCTGGTCATAGAAGGAAATTAGGTTGGTCAAGCAGGACCTGCCTTTCATGAACCTGTGCTGGCTGGGCCTGATCCCTTGGTTGTCCTTCATATGGCCCGTGAGACCCTCAAGATGAACCACTCCATGCTCTTCCCTGGCACAGAGGTCAGGCTGACAGGCCCGTAGTTCCTGGGATTCTCCTTCTGGTTTTCTTGTAGATAAGTGTCACAATGGCAAGCCTCCAGTCTTCTGGGACCTCCTCTGTTAACCAGGACTGCTGATAAATGATGGAGAGTATCTTGGCAAGCTCTTCCACCAGCTCTCTCAGTATTCTTGGGTGGATCGCATCAGGCCCCATAGCCTTGTGGGTGTCCAGGTGGCTTAACAGGTCCTTAACTGTTCTGTGGCAGCTGGAGTAGCTTGGGAACCAAGTGTTGCAGTGGGAAGTTGTGGAGGAGCAAGGGTTAGTGGTGTGACTTCATGTTCCTCCACTCTAATCGCGGAAGTGCTGTTACTCCAGCTATACATCTGTGTGGAGTTAGATGCAGATGACCTGGGCGCTAACGGTTGTTCTTTCCCCATGTTGACTGTACAGGGGGCCAAGTGTAAATAGCTCAGCTGTGGACATCTATGCTGTAAACACCTGAAGTTAAATGAGGTAGATCTATCCCATTCTAAAATCTGAGAGTGTTACATACATTTACATGGTGCATATATATAGTGTATGTGTCATTAGGTATGCATATGTCCTATATATGTATTATAGAGAGAATGAATTGAGTAATTAGTAATGATTAATTATACATGTGATATATATGTACATTTATATGATGAGTAATTCCTATGCTATTGAAGAAGTGGGAACAAAATGTGATTTTGTCATTTTCAACTGCAGCTGTCATACCTTTTGAGAAAGGCTATATCGTCTGCAAAATGCTTAAATGTTTATTTTCTCATTATACTTTTCCTTCTTCGGTGATGCGGATGTTCACCGATGTCAGTCTTACAGATATGTAACCCCTTGCTCTGTTTGAACTTGCCTGTGAGATTATCTTTTTCCTTGTGACATACTACCACAGCAACTGCACCACTGTTTTGTAATTGAATCCTCATCTTTGTGTGGAAAAGATGCTGCTAGCAGTCATTCTTCATGAACACCAGAGCACTATGGACCAGTTTGTTGGCATATAGTAGCCCAAATGTGATGATTGTCTGTGATACAGAAGCTTTCTCATTGCTAGGGCTTTTAAGGTAAGACTGAATGTAGGTTCCTGGAATGAAGGGTGACTTAAATTTTTAAAGTTAATCTTAAAGTAGATTTGAAGTTGACTGGCTGTGTGAGGGTGGCAAATTTGGATTGTCTTTGTCTGAATATTTGCTTTTTTTTTCCCTTTTAATGTTTGCAGGACCATTATGTGTACCTTCCAGTAAATAACAGGGTGCTATTAGCTCCTAAATAAGCCTCTTTTTATTGTTGGAATGTAATCAAATAATATTTTATCGGAAGAGATCTCACAGGCAAGCTGTACTCCTAGGCCATTTCTTCTTTTATTTTCTCTCTGCATTTTTTTTGGAATGCTGCTCTGCCACTGAACTGTGCCTGGCAGGTATGGCTCTGGTATGGGTAGGACCGCTTTCTATATATTATATACTGTTATTGTTGTAGCTTTTCACACACAAAATAACAATCCTGCAGAAAAGGCAGGAAAGCAAAACCATTGGTCATTATCACCCAGGATGTGTCAAACAAGTTTTCTTTTGTATTGATTAAATTTTCAATTTTGTCTACCTGAGCACAAAGTAAATTAATTCTATAGAAGGACTATTGATTTGACATACAGTTGGAAAGAACAAAAGTTAAAGCTGCTGTTTTTTTAACAAAGTTGTTGTTTGGCAGTGCTAGGTAAGCAAAGCTAGCTTCCTGAAATGGAGAAGGGTTTCTTCTTGGAAAATGGGTTTCTTTCGCTGCGGTTAAACTACTGTGCTAATATGGTCACAGTTACAAATGTCATTTGGGCACACTCAGTTAAACCCTGTAGGCTTGAGTTGAGGAACTGAGATACTGTCTTTGGATCTCAAAATGTAGGGCTTGCTGAGAAAACACATGCTGATACTTTGTGCATTTTCTGATGGGTGCTAAAGGAATAACCAGAACATGCTGCAACAAGCCCAACACCAGTCTCCCAATACTTCTGTTTCTGGAAGAATTCTTTTTTCTCCAACTAAGGAGCAAGGTTTTATCAACTTGAGCTAACACCACCACAGAACACATTCATAGCCTCATGGTTTGGGGTTGGAAGGAGTTGGTCTGAATCTCACTACAAAGGGTGGTGACTTATCTAACATTTTTTTTTTTTTGTACTGGTCTCTCCATGAACAAAAGTTTATAATATTTTATTAGTCTACATTATAATATTTAATCTATAATATTTATAATCTATAATCTATAATATTTATCTATCCAATCTACTATAATCTTTAATCTACGTTATAATCTTTTACACACAAAAGAATAGTGTCTATCAATAGCACTCAGGCCACCAGAGTCAATTACTTGCAAATTATGAAGCTTGCTTAATTAAGCTATTGTAAAACTTTTAATGCTAATCATTTTCTAATTTGAACTTGCAGTTGTAAGCAAATGATTTTAAGAGCTATGAATACATGTTCTTGCATGTGAATATACAGAAATGCAAAGAATAAAACAATTGGAAAATATTTGTCAAGTATTAACATGTTTTGTTTCATAGAGAGTTGCAGAGGGTTTACTTAGCCAAACCTAGATTCCAAAAAACTGTTCACTAAAAAAACCTGTAAGTGAGATTAATGGTCTTAAATGCTTACTTTGGGGAAAAAAAAATCCAAAGCCAAGTTAAAAATAAAATGGAATTCAGAAACTATGTTGAGCAAAAAATGTTGTCTTTCAAATATTATAAAGTTTTATTAATTTGTAAATACAAGGACACACCTTTGGTTTTCTGTAAACGTCTCTTCTGTTCCACGTGAAAAATATTTCCTGGTGGCATTTGGGAATATGAAGCATTTATCCATTTTTCCTGGATATCCCTGACTGTGGGGTATGAAGAAATTTTGATCATGCCCCATTGGGTGTGTGTAATTCTGCAGAGCACACTGGCAATCCAGCATTGCTTGAGAAAGTGATCACAAATATTGATCTGACATGCATCAGTGTTTCTTTTACAACTTTGTTATTCCTCTAAAAAATGGAATCAAGAGAGCAAGAACAAGGACTGCATGTTCGGATGCGCCATAGACAGTCCTGTTTAAAAGGATTCGGTAGGCTTGGTCTCATTTCCTCTCCTTATCTCTATCCTTTAGAGGATAATGTCCTCCAGCATCTTGCCAGGCAAAGATTTTCATTCAGAAATAGGACAGGTAGGACCCAGAAAATGAGAAGATGCTTGAATGCTGACACATTTGTCAGAATATCTCATTATTCACCTCCAGATGTTTTGGTTGTGATACAACTCAGTACTGAGTTTGCTCTGGTCTGACCGGCCTGTCTTCATGCTCATGGAGACATTGTTAGCAGCTGACAGGCAGCACTGGTTATTTATTAGGGAATTTCTATTTTCTGGTATTTTAAGCAGCTGCAGGGAAGGTGCAGGCAGGATTAAATAACAGAAAGTCTTTTATTATTCATACTTTAAGGAAGATTGATTGGATCCAATCATTAACCAGAGTAAATAAGCAGAACTTCTGTGACTGTGTCCAGAGCTTGTATGGAGCAAGAGAGCTATGTTGTTACCTGGATCTTGTGTATTCTTCAGGAGATGATAGTAAAAAGTATTGATTTCATATCACTTCTACTTTTCTAATCTGTATTTCCAATTTTATTTCTCTTGTGTGTCTTCTCTAATCCTGGATCTTCTCTACCATTTGAAAGTTATTCCAGGCTTTAACGTACTCCAAGAGAAGGGTTTTATTCTTGCGAGTCTTAAATCTGTCTCTCCAAATGCTGAAGGACTGTTAGCATGCTTCCCCTCTGTTGAATGTTTTCTATCTTGAACACTGTTAATGCTAAGAAAAGTGTCTTAGGGTACATATGTCCTGAGACGTTGGTAAACACCAGCTCAGTTCCAGCAGTGCTTCAAAGCTTGGAACCCTAAGACACATGTGGTTTGAAGCCACCTGGTAGTGGCTTTATTTCTGTTTTGACCCTTCAGATGCCTCAGAACTACACTGGGGTAGAAAAATATTTATGACATTTTCAGTACAGAACCATAGAATCATAGAATAATTTAAGATGGAAAAGGCCTCTAAGATCATCAAGTCCAACCATAGGCACAGTCTGATTTCCCCAACTTAACCGCTCTAATAAAAGCGGTGAAAGATGGTGCCGAAGAAGCTTTTTTCGCAATTGCAGAGATGGGCAATGCATTATATGGAAGTGATTTTCCAGGCTGTGCTTATAATTGCCTTTATTGCTACTATTTAAAAAGCCAGAGACATGAGATACTCTTAAATACAACATTATGCTTTTCTCCACTCACAGAAATAAAATGAGATGCATTTTCTGTGAAATGTTTTGAAAAATCAGCCATCTTGCAAACAAAATTAGCATGTAAACTGCCACATGAACTTATTAATGCATAAAATTGTTTTGTACTGATTTTATCTGACACAGCTTTGGACTGAGTGCTTTCTGAGCCTAGCAATTGGATTGTTAAAAATCTCTTAAGTAGAACTGTGCTGGCATTGAATTACTGATGGACTCAAACCAAACATGGCTAATTTAAATTACCTTATTTTAGTTCATATTCAAACTGCTTGGAAGTCTCCCAGAATCGTTAATCAGTTACTGTCCCAGTGAAGGGAAGCTGGCTTTGAGCTTTCCTAAGACCATCCAGACAGACTCCTGGAGGACAGATGGTCCTCTGGTCAGTACTAGAGTAATTTCCCTGTTGCATTTGGATTCACAGTTGGACTCAAAATACTTCTGGTTCCTGAAGCATGCAATGATTACTAATTGAAGCACTTAGAGATGGGTGCCCAAGAGCATTCCTTTCTCTTGCTGGCCTGTCAAAAATCTTTGGTACTTGTTGCTTTCACCCATTAGTGATTTTCAAGCTTTTCTAAAAATTATTTTTTAACAGTATTGTAAGACATCCTGCTTTCTTCTATTATGCCTTTAATGCTTGTCCTTTCTTCCAAAAGATGGTAAGAGAAAGAAATTGAAGGTGGTAGCTGGATGTAAGGCTGCTGCTCTGTGAAAAGTGGAGCTGGATGCCTGATAGCCAATAAAGAACCAGAGTGGGGAGGAAAGCTGTGAGTATTCACTCAAAGAAAAAAGAAGAGTCATGCCATTATTTATTCTACTTTTCTACAAAAATGAACAATAAGCAGGAATTATTAAAGGTTTTTGGTCTGCTGACTCCAAATTCTCTTGAATCATATGTTAGCGTTTTGGCAATACTTTTTCTCTTCTCTGCCTGGATTAGTGGAATTGTTAACTGTAGCTTTCTCATAAGACACTTGTACTGTATAAAATCAAAACCTACATTCTACCAACAATACCTAGCATTTTCTTAAAATATGTAGTTTCCAATATTGCTTATGACAGTGGGCTGACCTCTGCGGATACTTTCCAGGAAATGAAGTTCAACTCTGTGCTGATCCCCAACATAAGATCTAGGTGACACTAAGTTTTTTCCCAGCTGATTTCTTCCTCAGCATTGCATAAGTGATCATAAAGCTAGTGTACTTCAGTTCAGCATTGACAAACATTGAATCTAGCCTTTTTATACACTGAATTAAATTCAAGTATCTTTCAGAGAACTCTTCTGTACACTTAAACCATTTTAACATAGGAATCAAATCTGCACACCTGTTTGCTTCAACTTTGCCAGGCACAAGTGTTGCTGTTTGTTTTCTGTGATTGACTTCCCTACTCAATGATAAAGCACAAAGTGAATTGTCAATTTCCCAGTTTTAACACAAAACTAATATTTATGGAGAATTGTTGATTCTTAACCATTTCCAAATTTGTTTTAATGTACAGGGGAGATCTGTTTACTTCACACACCCTTAAATCTGGCTCCACTCACAATAGCATAAGAGAGCTGAAAGAAGACCTGTTACCTACTCTCAGGCTTTTATATCAAAGCAAAAGTTCTCTTGCTTTACAGATGTTTACACAATGATTTTTTGATATGTGACTTTACGTCTCGATCTTGTGTCTAATGAACAAACACACTTTTGAGACATATTTTCTCAGAGTATCATTGGTCTGACATGTAGTCAGCTTGCTGTTTCCTTGGTGCTGGGCAGTGCATGCCTCAAACAATGAAATGCTAATTGCGAAAAACAATGTGTGCTACCATTTGTGGGTTAGAATTAGTTTCTCGGGTCACTTTCTGCTTGTGCTGTGCACCCCTCATCACCTTGTAAAGACAATTCTTTAATTATTGCTTCCAAAATACCTGCATGTGCCAGCAGCGCAGACCAGTGGTTTGTCTGAATGGATTACGGGGGAATGTCGCAAGTCACCTTTTTTTACACTGCTGTAAACTGAAATACAAGTAGTGACCAATGCTTATTTAACAATAAGCATTGTTAAATGAAAATCTTCCAAACAGTGGTGCCATTGCAGTGGGATCTACCACAGTAGAACAGATGAATAGCATTTTTATCTGTTCCTAAATTTTCTCAAAATCCTTCCAAGGTTATGTGGTGAGTCCTTCTCATTCACATCACAACAAGTACAATAATGTTTTCCCTTAGTATCAGTTGCCATTTATTCTCTATTCCCCTCTATATATTATCAAAAATTATTGTGTTGCATTTTTGTTTGTCTGCCTTTCACTGAAGAGGTTGGAACGCTTATCAAAATTCTAAAAAACTTGTAAAAAAAACCTTTAAATCTCCCCTTAAATACTACATTTCTCTTATGCTGGCTGTTATTCCATGTAATATTGGGCAGGTGAAAAGCAGATTAAGACTTCTGCTTGTTTGGGTTTTTTTTAAGTCTCTCCTAGCTTTTTTGTTTATCATCCCTGTTGAATGATCTTACTGTTTTTTTACATCATTCATCAGTCACTTGCTCTGAAATCTGTTGCAAGTTCCTGTTATTAATTATTTGATATTGGTACATGAAATAATGCAACCTCATTCTTAACTGAGATGTCTTACCTGCTGATGTAATTGAGTGTTAATTATGATAACAGTGGTTAAGTATAGAAAATCTCTTGACAAATCTGGGAGTTTAGGAAAAAACATTCATTTCCTGTGTTGGTCTTTTAGCTGGCAAATAGGAGTATTTAAAGGTCTGTGATGACTAGGTCTGTGTATAGATTCACTGAATGTGTGTATATGTATATGTCTGTGTGTACACACAGTACACTATAACAGTAACCAGTACCCCAAACTGTCGTTTTGCAGAAGTCCAGAAAAATCAACTGAGAGTAGTTTGAAGGAAGACCCTTTGACCATGTTTTGTTGTGAGGAAAGTAAAGATAGTTGGCAAGCATCAGAGATTTCTGGAGACCTTTGTCTTGGGAATGGTAAGAATATTGACATCACTTCTTCCTTGTTGCCGTTATATTTCCAGTGCTGTTGGAAACTGATAACAGGTATATGCTACAATGAGTTTGAAGGGTATGTATAGCAGGCAAATGTAAGTCTTGAACTTTCTGGATCCTAGAACTTACAATTTTTTTCACATGGAAACCTTTCCTACATAGACTGTTTTAATTAATTGCACCTCCATCAAAGAGGCTTTGTTATGAAAAGGTTTCTCTGAGATGAATACTGAAACTGCTGTCAGGGATACATTTTTTTCTGCCTTAGAAAGCATGAAGTCAAGATCCTCAAAAGAGGATAATGGCAGCAAAGAAAGTGCCAGTGACTAGAGCACTGTACAAAGTGCAAAACATCTGCTTCCACAACTTATCTTTGTATATGATTAGAGAATTTCCTTTGAAGGTTTATTCTGTTCATAATCTTGCAGAGCAAATAAGAATAATACTGAGTTACAGTACCAACAAGATAATCACAGCTCCCAGTGTTGCTGAAGACGAAAGCCATCAATGACAGGATCTGTATTTTTATGGCCATGAAACAACTGACTAGAACAAAAAGCTCCTGTATTCTCTATTAATCATCTCTGATTATTTACATTCTGCTTCTATTAATGTATTTTTTAAAGCTTACAGAATGAAATAAATCATTCTCCCATTTCCATTGAATTGAATTGTAATTCAATTTACAATTCATGTCACCACATTAACTTCTGGTTTAACTCTTCAAGAGAGAAAGAAAAAAAAAAGGGGGGGGGGGCAGAAAGTAAGGAAAACAGACTTAGGAAAGGAATTACCAACCACCTAGAGAAGTGCAAGAGGAAATTTTATGTTGCTGTCTCTTTTTCTTGGTGTTGTAATGAATTGCAATACCAGAATGTGTGCTTGAAAGCTTTATTCTCTATAGCTGACTTTATATTGTGTTAATTGTCTACAGTTAATTGACTGTTTATTTCTACAAGTGGAAAAGGAAAAATATATAGTGTCAGAGAAAAGACTATGTCTTTCTTGAAGAATAATAAAAATAATATTTTGAATTAATTGAATTGTAATTTGCATGTTTGACTTCTTGCCACTGTGGAATATTAAGATACTCAAGAGTTTATTCCTCATTTCCACAAGAAATGAGCTGGAATCAGAGTACTGACATAATGAAATTTAGACTTTAGGTGTTTGACAGGAAAAAGGTGCATCTACTGATTAGAGCAAAGGCTCTGGAGGATTGAAATACCTTTCTATTCTCATCTGACCAAAAAGTTGCTACTTTCAATTTATTAACGTGGATATCCAATGGAGGGCTACGAGGATGATTAAGAGACTGGAACATCTCTCGTATGAGGAAAGGCTGAGAGACCTGGGGCTGTTTAGTCTGGAGAAGAGAAGGCTGAGAGGGGAGCTTATCAATGTCTATAAATATCTGAAGGGTGGCTGTCAGGAGGATGGAGCCCGTCTCTTTTCAGCAGTGCCCAGTGACAGATGAGGGGCAATGGGCACAAAGTGCAGCACAGGGAGTTCCACCTCAACATGAGGAAAAACTTGTTTACTGTGAGGGTGACAGAGCACTGGAACAGGCTGCCCAGAGAGGTTGTGGAGTCTCCTTCTCTGGAGACCTTCAAAACCCGACTGGACATGTTCCTGTGCAACCTGCCTTAGGTGATCCTGCCTTGGCAGGGGGGTTGGACCAGATGATCTTCAGAGGTCCCTCCCATCCCCTACCATTCTGTGATTCTGTGATTCTGTGATGTCTTCAGTTGACAAACTTGGGATTAAACTTACAGAAAAACACTTAACGCAAGCAGCCACTGTCAATAGTTACCATTAGAGAGGACAACAGAATGTTGTTCACTGAATATGATGTGCAGTTGCTTTGTTCAGGGCAGAAGGCAGAGCACCCAGCAGAGGTGAGACCAGTGTCTGTTTGTGCTTCCTTTCTTCCTTCCAGAGTTGTCCTAGGACAAGCTTGATTCTGCTCAGGATTTAGAGCAGCATCAAGGGTAGCCTGTCCCAGTTCCTAATGGAACTGTCCCTTCCGTGTCATGGAGACACAAGACAGCATGCACAGCTCTTCTGGATCAGGCAGGTAAGATTTTCTGTGCTGCTGTGTTTTTCTGCCTGCAGTTTACTCTCTTAAGTACCCCTCAGTGTGCTTTAAGGGTAACATGAAGCTGAACTGATAGCTACAAAGCACTTGAGATTCTTGCCTGAAAAAGTCTGTTTAGACTGGAACTGTCCTGAACACAGGGGAATGCCAAATATATTCAGGTGGCCGGGACTTGCTAAAGTGTTTGGCAGATGTTTGCCAGACTGTGATCCCATTTTCCAGGCAAAGTGGTGTTCCTGGAAAAGGAAGATTGGTTCAAAACCACTCCAGTGTCCTTAAATACTTAAAAACACATTAATGGGGTTGTCTGATGGGCTTGTGTGCTACAGACCAGTGTATTGTTTGTGAAATTTAGTGACGTTTTCCAAGAGTAAATTTCCTCCAAGTTTAATGTCTCATGCCTTAAAATTTCTTCTGCATATAGTTTTCCAAATACCTCTTTCTGCAACATAGCTTTGTGAAGCCCAGAGACTTTACTGTGTGAAAGTGAAAAATGAGACTTCTCAAGATATCTTTCAAGGCAAGTGGTGTTGAGCTCCAGGGGGGTTCTGCTGACTTTTTTCCAAGGACAAACTGAGCAAGGGTTGAGCAAAACAATCTGTTTGTGGTCCTGCACTTCTTCAGAGTCCATAGTTTGTGACTTTGGTGCCATTCATGTGCTCTGAGCAACAGGTATAATTTTGGACCTGTCCCGTCTGACCAGTTATGGGCATAATGAATTAAAATATGGATCTGAAACTAATGTATTGTTTTTCTTCAGTGGGAACTGAAACTGCATACTGATTTTTGAAATGTGCTGCACTCCAAATTATAGTCCTCACTTAATCTGGCTTGGAACCAAAGCATGTATGGTTTTCGTACATAATTGCTATTCTGCTTCACTGAAATTTAAAATTTTCATGAACAGGATATTTGTAACAAATGTTATTTTTATTTAACAACATTCCTCTTCTGATTGTCCCAGAAAAACAGGATTTTTTTCTATTTAGAAATGGTAAGACCTTTCTGTGTTGTCCTACTTGGCACTGTTTGTCTGTTCTAGGCTTTTGGTAGAATTTTTATGTTTTCAAGTAGTGAAGTAGTGAAGGCCACGATGGAGTTGTTTTAATACTTAATATTGGTCTCAATACCTTTATGTGAATCTTTAGTGCAAGTATTTCTGTAACACTTCTGTAAGGCCATTCCGGAAAAAAATAAGCCTATGTTTACTATGTCTGTAATGGTACCTTACACACTTCAGAAGAGGCAGCTAGGCAACTGACTTTTGGTTTGCTTATGTAAATGCAGAACCAAGCAGGCTGGATCCATGTCTTTGTGCAAACACTGTGGTTGAGAGCGGAGTGCTAGGGTTGAATTTGTGGAGCGCTGGCTTTCAGAGCTCAGTGGAAATGAATTGCAAGTGTGAGTTTGAATCAAATTGACCTTTCTACTCTTCCTCACTGCTTCTAGAGTTAGGCTTGAAGTAAAATATCAGAATTCTTTGCATGTAGTGTTTGTTCAAAGCTTTCATATACAGCAGTCCTCCATAGGCATTCTGCAAACTCCCACAGTTCATATCATCAACCTTTTAATCTGTTTCCATTAGAGGGTAAGAACTGAAAGAGCCAACACAGGACATGTGAGAACAATTTGGATTTCTGTGATATGTGTTTAGTATCTGAAAAACTTCTCACACTTAATCTTCTTTAAAGGTAGGTCACTGCTTTTGGGAGAATTGAGTCCCTTTTATTGCTTCTATCCTTTCCTTTAGTTTGGATAATTTTTTGGTACAGTTAATTCCCTGCAAACTTCTAACAAAGAACCACTTAAGAAGCAGCTATATTCAATGATCTGTTTTTGTGCTCTTTCATTTGGCTCATGAAGAAAATCAAGTAATTCTTGAATGTTAAACAGAAGTTGCATGTTTAGAAATAAAACAGTTCTCTGGATCCATTGTAAAAATCAAGGTTAATCCTGACTCCATTTAAGTCAGGAGAACTTTACTGTTGACCTACTATTGAATTGGTAACAAAGTTCCATAGAACATATCATGCAAAATATGGGGGTTAACAATAGTGCTTTGGTCAAGTCCTGTGCTCATTTTGCCATATCCATTCAGTTTCAAAGGGCTGAAATACTTGGGTTTAATTTCATCTGAGCAGATGTGCTATATTTCATTGATGTAATATTTCAAATGAGAAAATATTTTTTTCTAAAGCCTGTGTGAAGTGATTCCCATAAATCTCCACCTCAGGTGAAGTACATACATTAATTAATTAAAGACAGTGATATGATTAGAAATCCCTGCATAAGAAAGTGCTAGATACAGTAATTGCAAATGTTGTGTGTCACTTGAAAACCACCGATGTTTGTGCTAGTACTGAATGGGCTGGTAAGGAACCAGGTACCCAATCCAAAAAATCCTCTCTTGATACAGAAAAGTTCAGACTGGAGTTCTACTTACAATCTGTGTAATTAAAATCTGCTACAACATTTTTGCTGTATAGTACTGAAATTTGAGGACAAGTAGAGAGTTAATAAGATTAAAGATGAATGTACTCAGAGGTTGGCTGATTCCCCTAAGTCTTTTGATTTTATATTTTTGTGGGTGCTTACCTTTGTGTCAAAGAATAGCTGCAGAAATTACACCCTCAAGAAAATATTACTTTAATTATTTCTTCTCCAGATAGGTTTGTGGTCACCAGACAGTTTGCCAACTTAATATACTTGTTTCTAAATTATTTGTTCTATGCAGAGGAGAAGATTACTAAGGTTTTTTCCTTTTCTCTACACAATGCAGACTGAAAGAGCAGACTAAATTCATGAATACATAAGCCATAAAGCCTGACTTTGTAAGACTGTTATAGTTGGTCTACTATGTATAGATCAGGATGCATGTGCTTTCTGTACTAAAGTTAATTTTCTTTGCACTCTTGCACAATCTCTTACTAAACTGTAAGTCTAAAAACACTGCTTTGCTCTAGTCTTGCTCTTTATCTCTCTAAAATAAGGCTTCATTAGAAAAAAAGATGTTTATAGAATTTTTTCTTTGTGAGAACTTAAATTTTATTCACCTTTTGAAGGGTGACAAAAAATACATTCAGTTCAGTGTTAAGGTTACCTTAGGCTATACAAAGTTAACAGTGCAGCCCTTAAGAATGTGAGGAAAGAACCTACCACAGATCTCTACATCTTCTTGGCACCCACATATTTTTGTTATAACTCTGAAATTCATTTGCAGAGTTAGGTATGTAATAAACCCACATCTGCAGATTTTTACTGCTATCATTCCAGTCTTGGACAACCAAAAATAAATAACATAAATAACAATTAATGTTTCTGTAACATTTGAGACAATATATTTCATATAACTTTTGTTACCACCTGTCTCCAAGAAAACCCATCCCATGTGCCTTGTGAGCCTCTTTGTGCTTGAGAATATTCCTCACTTATAGAAACATTCAGCAATTTCTTTAGCTATTGTAAAGTAATTATCATAATTAAACTGATAAAAGGACAACTAATTGTCAGTTAACAACATATTCTCAATCTATTTCTGTCCATCTGAACAAACCCAATTAATTTGATCTTCCTCAAGGGTCATATTTTCTAGATTTTTATACTACTTTCATTGTTTTCAGGAGTTTCTCTGTTAATGCATAGCCTAGCAAAAGAGGCCACTCCACTGAGTGGAGCAAAAGGACTGTTTCATATTGCATGCATATTTGACACTATTTTTACCTCCCAGAATATTTTTTGACATGTACTCGACTTTTGGGTTTTTTTTTCTGCAGTACTGAACCTGTGTTTTGTGTAATTATATAGACATTTATTCATGCCTACATACAAAATTTTGCATTCATCTTTCTGTATTATCAGTGCTTATCAATCATCATTCATTTTGTAGCATACTGAATGAAATAATGAAAATTCTACTTTCATGGTGTGAAAAAAAATTCTTCTGGGAAAACCAAATCTGTCGCTTTCACTTTCTGTCTTGATTCTATGCATAAATATATTATAATTTAAATATTATTAAAACACAATCATGGAAAAAATTAGGTTAGCTGTTGGTTAAGTAGTTTAACCCTCTTTTCAGGAAAGAACTAACTTTAAAGGCATCTCATCTTGTGTAAGGCCTGGCCCAACTGAATTTTTAAAATCTTGAAGGGTGGACATGGTGATACATTTCTGGGCAAACTTTTCCAAAGCTTGACAATAATTTAAGTACTGTAGACAATATTTCAGGATTGTATTTGTTTCCTCAAGTTGTGTTAACTAATTCGTAGTTGTTTTCACAAATTAAGTGATGTGCTTCCAGTTCCTTGCTGTTACTAGCGATATGGAATACCTTCAGTCTGAACAGATTTCTCAAAATCCTAATCTTCCAGAAAAACAGGGTTCAGTTTCTTCTCTAATACTGCGTGGACAGAATGGTTCTGTCCCCTCTTTTAGTACTTTCATGTGGAGGGACAAAGAAGGAAACATTTAAATCAAGTAGCAGTAGTGAGAGGATGCATCCAATTACTTTTTTAAATGGACCTAGGAGCCAGAGTATTTGCAATGGTGAAATTAAAAGGATAGGAAAATGCAGAGTCATTATCCACTGAAGACACTTGCCCATTTCCTCACACTATTCCATGAAGTACTGTAGGGCTGTAAATTGTTTTTATTCCTGAGTCAGTGCCAGCCTGAATGCTTTCACTAACCATGCATCACAATTATTTGTCTTTCAATGTGGAAATTGTCAGGGGAGGAGATAGGATATTTTATCTGAATTTTCACTCTTCATCCATCCTTCGGTGCTACTCATCCCTTTTGGCATGGGACCATAGTCTTTCATTTTGCTTTCCATTTTGTCGTCCTTTGTTCCTTCTTGCAGTCTTTCTCCTGAGCCCCTCTGAGAAGGCGGAGGAATTTCCACCTCTGGCACCCACTGCTAGCAGTGTTTGCCTAGAAATGGAGAGCCCACCTTGAGCCTTTCAGGCTCAGACTTCCATTCTCCCCTTCATGTGTCTATGTGTTGTTAGTAGCTAACAAAGCAAACACCCTGGTCAGGAATGAGCACCCAGCACCTCAGCAGTTGTAGATCCAGTGCTGCTCACCTGGGGCTGAGGCTGACACTTCTGTGAATGGAGATGCAAGCTCACAGCGTTGCCAGCGGGCTCCAGGTTGTCTCCTGCAGGCTTTCTCCAAGCAGGACATCAGATAATCTGGCTATGGAGCATGTTCTGCACTGCAGGCATAGAGAGACCCATGCAATAGGTGCTATGGGTAACCTGTGAGTTTGTTTTCCAAGCTGAGGTAACATGACAATGTTATCAGAAAAGCTAAAGGCCCAGAGACATACTAGAAATAAGTATCGGAGTAAGGACATGGTCTCCCTAGTCTTTTGCTGTCCCTCTAATCATTGTACTGTGCTTTCCCCTATTTTCCAGCGTTGTGTGATTGCTTGCCAAAGCCAAATACAAACTTCAGCATGGGCTGCCAAGGAGAAGGATAACACTGGTGAACATGTGAGGGGATGTATTTCTACTGCTTGAACTCCTAGTTAAAACCCATAAATAGGCACTTATGTCTTGGTTTTTTCTTTCAAATTTGATTAGAACAAATGAAGCACATGAAGTTGAAAGCTACTCTGCCATTTATTGGATACTTATGGACATAAAAGCCTCAGTGTGTGAAAAATCATTAATTACTCATAACACAATGCTGGGATGTGATGACATCATCACCTACTGGTTTTTGTACTCCTTGCTGTTCTTATTGTCAATATTTAGATGTATTTTGGAGTTCTGACACACCCAGCTTATCACTGGATCTACCCCTTTTCTGTGCCAACTATAATGATATGGTGTGAAATACAAAGGTTACATTTTCCATTGAATACCACTAATTAAAAAGAATAGTCAGATTTCACTTTCCTGTAAAGAGTTCATTGAAGACACTGAGTTACATGGTAATGATTCCTCACATTAGACAATGGCACCATTTGTGATTTCATTATTGTTCATTCCTTGGGATGTATTAGTTTGTTCACAACAGAAACAGAAAGCAGAAAAGAAGTTTTGGTAACATATATAAATTTTAGATCTTTTAAAATTCTCACAATTTTTAAAATTTCTTATTTCTAAATAAATTTTTTTTTCATTTTGGCTTTGGAGTTTGTTTTTCCTGTTGTTCTTTTGGGTTTGGTAATGAAGGCTTATTACTTTTTAATGCTTGTGGATAGTACCTTCCATTAAAAAAATGAGATTGGATTTTGAGGAAGCAGCTTCTGCTCCCAGTGTGTTCAGTAGAAGCACAGTTGAATTCTTGACCCAGTGGTCCAAATGCTGGACTGGGCTGAAACTGGAAAACAGGAAAACAGTATAAATTGAGCCAGAGTTACAAGTCAATTCTTGCTGGTAATTCAGAGGTCCAAGCATAAGTACATCATCTAGAGGGGTTCATCTATGTTGTTTACAGATAGAAGAGATCAGGGGCAGAAATGTAGTTTTGAATATTGTCCCTAATCATTATCGTGAAAAAAATCGATCAGTTTGTGAGTGTTCCTTGCTTTTATCTCCATAAATTAGACAAGTAGAAAGACAAATGGAAGGGCTAGGTAATTACTGTGTAATTTTCACTTCAACTATGCCAACAAACTTGGTCCTAGTAGGCAAATGCCTTGAGTGTCTATCAGCATACAGAAAAAACTACATGTTTTGCTGGCATGCAAATTAAAGCTTCTTTATTGCTATGTTTCTTTTAAGTGGAAACCTTTCATGCTTCCCGGTACATGGATTTTCAACATGGGAAAATATCTTCCCTTGGTGTATCTTCCCTCAGTGATGCTCTGTGTATCAGCATGGAGGGCTGAAGGCCCTTCTCTAAAAGGTAGAGGTGGTGGGCGTGAAAGATTTCCCTGTAGTCCTTCTTCTGGTCCCCCATGGCAAGTTTACTTTCAACAGTGGAGCCCAGATTGCACATTGCCTGGCTGCTCTGGGCTGTGTCTACGTGCCTTCCAGAGCTCGCGCTGCCACCCTGTAAATGCTGCCACTGCCTTCACCGAGAGCAGGCTATGGGTCTCGTGTCCTGGAGAAAAGAGAGCATATGTGTATCCTAGAAGATGTGAAGGGGCAATTAAAATTGTAACAGCTCAGCAGTGGTGATTTGTGACCAAGAAAGGACCTGGCATAGAGGGTAAGAAGGCTCAGCTGCAGAAGGGGTTACGCTGGCTGCAGGCAGGGATGGCAGAGACGGAAGCATTCCCTGTAAGGGAGAGGCGTTTCCCTTGGTGATGAGATAAGATGAGATGAGATGAGATGAGATGAGATGAGATGAGATGAGATGAGATGAGATGAGATGAGATGAGATGAGATGAGATGAGAAATGTCCCCAACATTGTCTTGTAGCCATCCTGCAACAGGAATGCAGGGCCCACCACTCTGTGCAACAGAGCTGGGCTGGGGCATGGACCCAAGGCTGGGATGAGGGTCCGTGCTGGTGCAAGTGTATAGAGAAATTGGCTCATGATGCATCTTTGCAGGCTGCCTGTAGAACTTATCAGAGAATCACAGAAGATTGGAAATGACCTTCAAGATCATCAACGCAATAGAACCCCCTGGGAAACTGCCCTCAGGGACAAGGGAGCAGGACAGAGCTGGCAGATCTTTAAGGATGCTTTCCATAGAGTGCAAGAGCTCTTGATCCTCAGGTGTAAGAAATCAAGAAAGGAAGGCAAGAGACTGGCATGGATGAGTTGAGACATCAAAGGGGAAGAAGGAAATGCACGGTGGAG
>NW_010553586.1:738-1577 GCF_000687285.1 Phaethon lepturus | reverse complement strand
TCCGACGTCTTGAATGCGGGGCTCGCTTTGTGTCTTTGGAAAGACTCCTCTAAGGTTTGTGTGGTGAGCTGGAAGGAGGCAGGTACCTACGCGTCCTCCTTGGCCACCGGCCCGGGCGGAGGGACGGGGCCAGCCCCCGGCCGGGTTCGCTGCTGCTTTACCGTCCCCCGGGCGGAAGGTAAGATAGGAGTCCGTACATAGAGAGATGAGGTGAAAATGGTTTATCTCGTTAGAAACCGGACCACAGGTGAACACTACACATTCTTTTATGACAAAAGTTTGTTTTATGAAATAAATTTTACTAAGCAATAAGCCAGAATGTAGAAAAATACATTTTACCTCCAAACTCAATAAACAAGGAACAAAAACTTTCGTAGTAGTGCATAATTCTTTAGTGGTAGCTACAACAGGGGTTCCTAAACTTGTACAATAAGAGCTTGCATAAAACAGAACAAAGGAGTGAGAGAGCGTTCACAATCTTTTTTTTTTTTTCCCCCAAAAGAACATAACCCAAAAAGGTGACCCGGATGGGTTAAACAGAGCTCGGAAAAGTGCAAAGAGAGGATGAGAGGCGGGGAGGGTCTACAAGAAAAAACAATCAAAGAAAAGAGCAACTCCGACCGACAAATGCAAAGGCGAGAACCCTGCTCATTACACATGATGAGAAGCATGGACAGCACTGGAGAGTAACACACTGTACTTTGCATCCAGGTCCAGTACCGAGCTGCCCGGGGCAGTTGGGTAGCGGATCGGAGGTGGGATCGCCTCGTCTTCCCTCAACCCTGCGGCACCGGTACCGGCTCCGCTACCGGCTCCGGCCCCCGGGGGCCCCGGGGGCC
>NW_010553586.1:0-696 GCF_000687285.1 Phaethon lepturus | reverse complement strand
CCGCTTTCGCTTTGTTCTGCAACTCTGCCCCAGCCAGCCAGAAGAGCAGTGCACGGGGCTTAGTACTTACTATCCTTGCTGCTGGTTCGGGATTTAGGGGTTGGGGTTTGGGGTTCGGCTTTTTTTTTGGTTTTGTTTTGAATTTTTGTTGTACGGTGGTGATGGGTTTTTAAACTATTTCTCCCTCCAATAGGCAACAGAGATGCACAATTTGGATCGAGCTGTTGTTTTCACAAGAGAATTATCCTCTAAGCTCATTGTTTGAGGAGATAGTAATATAGGTACAACTGGAATCAAAGAAAGCAGGAGAAAAAAAAAGAAAATCATCGAAATCTAGAGGAAAGGGGACGCTGCCCCTTCAGAGAGGCTAGTGGCAAAGGAGCCTGCCTTGAGACTCACCAGGGGAAGAATCTGCTTCACCAATTCTCCCAAATCATTTTCCTCATAATCCCCTGGGAGCAGGGCATCCTTCTCTATGTACAGTAGCAAATGGTGAAAATTAATGTCTTCGACCCTGTCGCGGATAAAAATACTATCCTTTTAATTTCCGTTACAAAAATAGGAGTAATATTCAAAACAATGATTGTCCTTTTTTTTCTATTTATTTTATATAAAAACATAAACAGCTCAGGCGAATTCTTGTTCTTTTGCAGGCTTTATATGAAGAATTGTTCTTTAGTATTCCTAGTAGTATTT
>NW_010553585.1:381-1391 GCF_000687285.1 Phaethon lepturus | reverse complement strand
GGGGGCCGAGGGACGCGGGTCCAAACGCAGCTCGCTCTAACCGAGGCGCGACGATGACCCGCGACTTTTAAGAGGTTGTTTTTAATTAGGACACGGAGCTTCCCTTCTCTTTGCTGGAAGCAACGTAGTTATTTCTTCTGTTTTCTTAAGGTCCAAAAATAGAGCCCCTTCGGTCGCGAGCATCCTCCTGACAAGCTACAAAAGCCTCAGACTAATTTCATATGCAGTTCTTGGCACCGAGGTCTGGGTGGAGGTGGGCAGGGTCCACCCAGCCTTTCAGTCTCATTAATCATTTGGCTTTCCCTGGCTGCTTGCAGCATCTTCTGGAGGAACCCTTCTCTTTATTCATTCAGACAACCCTTTGGATTAAACAGAGCCAGCTAAATGTCAAACCAAATCTGAGTCTTGATGCAGATAATCATTTCAATAATATTTCTCCATTTGTGCCCAAACACCAAGGGAATAAAGCTTTTCTGCTGTCAGGTAGTGTAAGACTGCAGTTGGTGTAAATGCTTGACATTGAGCCAGATGGCTTAGCCGTGCCGCAAACATATGTTCAACAAGCAGGCTTGCACACATTGGAATTTTATTATTTTGAACTGGTGAGGCATGCATATTTATTTACTTGACCCCCCTTTGGTGTCACTTCGGTATTAAAACAATCAGTTATAGAGCGTCTCCGAGCAGCGGGGCAGCCCTGGTTTATCAGCTCCTTGTCAGGCTCCCATCAGCGCCCAGCGCTGCCCGGACTCGCGCCTCGGCGGGGAAGGGCTGCCGGACCACCCCACGGCACGGAGCAGCTCCCCTTCCCCGGACAAGTGTTTACTCTGCAATTATACTAGTAATTTTCTCACTTTTAAAAAGCCGGGATCTCTCGACAGGTGATATATTATGCTCTGTCAAGTGCATCCCAAACATCTTGCTGAGATCACCAAATTAGAAAAAAAAATCAGTGCAAAGGGGAAAAAAATGAACAAGATAAAAAATTAAAATCTTTGGATGGGAAGAGC
>NW_010553585.1:0-353 GCF_000687285.1 Phaethon lepturus | reverse complement strand
ACCCCGAGCGGGGCAGAAGCAGGTCCTTTTTTTTTTTTTTTTCCCCGGGCCGATATTAAACAGCAGGACATAAATCTAAGTATTCTCACAAAACAGCAGCAGAATGACCTGGGACCCAATCCAGAACTCGTTAAAGGCTGTAGGAAGCTCCCTCCTGCCCTGCATGTGCTCCGGACCGGGCCCCAGGTTCGAGCCCCAGCCCTGGAGCTTCGCGGAGCAGTGTGGTGCCTCACGACCAAGGCTGCTCTAAGCAGCAGCAGGCGGGTTTACGCCTGTTGTAGAGAGGTGCCGGTCCCAAACTGCGCAGCCTCCAGGAGTTGCACAGCCCTATAGGAACGCAAAATATTTTAGGA
>NW_010553584.1:0-5973 GCF_000687285.1 Phaethon lepturus | reverse complement strand
TGACCGAGAGGAACAGGCTTGCAGGCGCTCCAGCACAGCACCGCCGAGCTCTCCGATCGCTCCAACTGCCAAACCTTGCAGCCGTGCTTTAACAGAGGCTGTCATTGCCGCCTGTTGCCATGGGTGAGGTGTACTGCGCGGTTTTGGTGATGCTGCCACGCTTTGGTGTGTAAACCTGTCCTGTCGTGCTGTGAGAAGAAACCAAAACTACAGCTAGTCAGACTCTCTGCTAAAACACCACCAGTCCGAACATCGGGAAGGCCTGGCATTAAGTCGATGCGCTGCGCCGGGGCTGGGTTAAGTGTCTTCCCGTCGCCTGCTGAGCACAGCAGGCTGGCAGTCTTGGCGTGACGGTTTCTGAGGTTTTCCTCAGAGTGGGTTATTTGCGAAATCACAATGTTCTTCCAGGGGAAATAAGTAAGAAAAGACTTTTGGAGTATCTGTGAAAAGCCAGGAAGAGGCATTAGGCATATACAGTGGGATTAATGGCAAAATAACCCATATTAAGACTACATGGAAAATTGAGGACACTTAATCCACAGCACGACAGTATTTTTCAGTATTGGCTAAGCCTCAGAATACTTGGGAAAAGGTAAGAGCCAGGTATTACAGGTCTGAATGGACACTGGGTGTGTTGTTATTTGAGTCTGGTTAGGGTCACTATCGATTTTTCTTAAAAGTGAAAGACATAATGAGAAGAAAAACGTGAACAATTTAGTGAATTCTTGTATATGAACTCAAAATTACTTTCTTTTTTTTTTTTTTTGCAGGCATGGATATATTACTGCAGTGGCTGTCCAATAAATAAATCTTGGACTATAAATATTATTTCTTGGACTAATTTGCTGACTCAACATCCTATTATGAGCTAATGCTGTGTTTTCTTTGCAAATAGCAAATGTATAATTGGAACAGTAATGGTAAGATAAGACTTTACAGACTTTTATGTAAAGCCTCAAAAATATCTTTTAAGGGTTCTAAAATTGTTCAGACAAATTCAAAATCAAACAGACGAGGAAGTGATCGAAATCCATAAAGTGATTGTGTATGCTTACTAGTGAAGAACATCGTGATGGTCTGTACTTACAAAGCAAATGTATTCAGAAACTGTGAAACATAACACAACGTATGGGAAGTTCAGGAATCTGGTAGTAATGTGATTTTATGTGTATGCCAGCAAGAGCTTTACTTGAGGTATCTACTGGATGATGTTCATTATCATCTCGGTGGTTGTCTTTGTGAAACACGTAGGTGGTCTTAGTTCGGTTCTGCCTGGGAGCTTATGTCAAGAAGCACTTGTGCTACCTGGCACTTTTGGTCTCAGAAAAAAATAACAAAGGCTCAGTTGTGCGCTGGTACAAAGTTGTGTGCTGATGTTTTTAGGTGCTACCCTGGGAGCATGGAAAAACTTGAGAGATCACACTGTTTCTGGTTCTACTGAATTCTGTTACCCTAAGCAATAAAGAGAGGCTTGCAGGGCTATCATTAGGCATATTTCCTAAATCTTAGTTACAGTCTGAAGGGCAAAGGATGAATTGTTTTCACGAGTAATTTTTTTTTTTCTACTAGATTACTGAGGTCAAGGCTTCTGGAGTGATACATTCCAATGTTGGTTTTTTGTGGGTGTAAAAAGGTAAAAGACATTTTTAAATTATTTGTATGAGTCTCCATAATTTGTGGTAGAATTTAGGAACTAAAGTTTCTTCTGAGAACATTTTCCAAAAACACATACTTGAAAATCTGCATTAAAATAAAAAAATATTTTAAATGTACAATGTACCTTGTCAAAGTTTTAAGAAAAGAGTATTCATCTAGGGATACACTATGTATATTGTAATTAAACCCCATCTTTTACTATGCTTCGGAGAAACAGAGTATTAAAGTACAAAAAATACAAAGTTCTCCCTCCAGACAGTTGCTGAAGAATGTGGAATATTTTACATTGTAATGTGGTTGTGATTTAATGGGGCTGCCTTACGGAAAATACAATGGTTATACAAACCCATGCTGATCGCTTGGTTTTGCTGGCAAATTCTGGCATATGTCTCATATTAAAAGATGAAATTCATTATTGGGGAGAATCAAGGGAGCTTTTTGTTAAGTGAAACTACATTTTGGCAAGAAAGTGTGGTTGCCTCTAAACTCAGTAGTGCTGAGAAGAGGAAAGCTGAATGAAGAAAGTACTTTCGAACTGGGTCTTCACAGCAAATTAGACATACCAAAAATGGAACACTACTTCAGTTTGCTTTTTAGCAGTTCAGTTCTTTATGTACATCTATATGATTGTCGTGGTTTAACCTAACTTTGCACAAGCAAGGAGGAAAGGCAGCATTGCTCCACAACTCGTTTGTGTGCTTTTCAAAGTGTACCTAATTGCGAGTAGGCAGGTTACACTCACGAGCGTTGTGTTTGTTTCGCTTTTGCTGGCATCATACTTTTACCCATGAGAGCAGCTAACTGGCTTACCTGAGGAAGACGTGTTTCAGGAGCAGCTGGGCTGGCTGGCTGGCTGGGCAGCGGGGTAGTGGGAGGCACACCTAAACGAGAGGGAGAGAGGGGCACGTTGCTGGATGATGGGTAGGTGACTTGCGCTAAAGTACATAAATACCCGTGGTAGCGCAGGGAAACACACCAGCTCTTCTGAACCTTAGTTCAGTCTGGTAGTGTAAGAGTCATAGTTCCAGACTTCAATACTGAGATCTTTCTTCAAGCAAAAGTACTATTCAGATCAAGTCTAGGCCCTGGAACTGAACACTGCTTGGTTTATTACACATTTCAACATTGCTTACGACTCTGTAACCTTGAAGAAAGCCAGGCCTACGAAGTCAAATATGCACAGACTTTTCTAGTGCATGTACTAATCCACCCTTTATTAGAGTTTGTAATTTGGTGCTCTTACTTTGCTTTTCAATTTTTTGTTTGCTTTTTTAATGAGCATTTTTCTTTTTCTTGTTCCCCAGCGTGAACAAGTCATTGCAAAATGACTCAAACTTTGGGAAATAAAGTCACAGAAAGCAAATGATGTATCAAGGAATGATTCCTCTTTTTTTTTTTTTTCTTGGAAAATGGGAATAGTCTTACTTTTCAAGCAGCAAGTATGCATTTCTAGTGGCCAACCCTGTCCATAAAGCAGAATGCTAATATTCCTGGTGTGGCAGCAGCAGAAACCAGTGCAGGGGAGCTGCATGTGTTTTGTGCACATCAGGAGCTGTTGCATAAGGCTTCTGTATCTTTAGGTGTGTTATCAGCTTCCTTCAAGCACACTGTGGTGGCGCTGAATCACAAAGCTGGAATCTCAAAGGAAATAGTGGATGATCCCTTTGTAAAAAGAAATTACACTAAGAGGGCAGGGCACAATTTTGAAGAACACCATACTGATGCGTTTTATGCATCAGTGTCACCAAAAAGTTTTTTTAATGCAATTCTAATCTGAATTGTGTAGGTGAATTACATACCTGTTTTCTGTTTGATGATGTTTGCTTTTTAGTTTGTTCTTCCGTTGCGGATCCTGGCCATTCCCTCCCACATGCGCACTGTTTCCTTGTGAGAGTGATCTGGCTGTTTTGCAGACAGGTGTCTCAGTTCCTGTCATGCAGCATTCCCACCCCACCTCATTTTATTCCTCCTTACGCTATCCCTTCTCTCCATATTATGCCAGTTCTCCTTAAATGCCCTTTGCAATATGTTTTCATGTTGTTCCCTTTCTTCACAGCTTCTTGCTCACCAAATTCTTTCAATGTCTTCTGTGCCAATTCACTGTACGGTACCAGATTCTGTGTCTGATTATTGTGTCAGAATCAGATTGTCTTGATGTTTTCTTAAATAGGGAAGTAATAACAAACAAAATAAAATACTAAAATTTGTGATAAAGCAACATCTCTTATCTGTGTAGGAATATGTTACTTTAAATTCATGTCGGAAAAAGCAAGCTAACAGAAATGTAGGAGATCCAAATCTATCCAATAATTTGAATCAGTGCAAAGGACGTGCTTCGCAGGGCACAAGGCTGCCCACTGTCTCATTTTTCTTTAATAGTCAGGCAGAAGGAGTGGGAATCTGTCAAAACTGACCAGATGACACATGCCCAGTGCTGGATTGGGGAGTCACTAAGCTCCTAGAGCTCTGTACTTTTGTCAAAAACTGTTTTCCCTTGAAAAAGGTATGGCTTCTGCCATAATTTACACATGGAAAAACCTGAAGATGTGACTTGGCGCAGTTGCATCTGCCAGAGATGAAAGAACAGCTCTGAGATAAGAGAACAACCCAGTTTACATCTTCGGCAGTCAGTACTGCTACATCTGAAAGAAGTCCCTGTTGTTACCTGGTTCTCTGGAGCAGATGCTGTGTACACCCATACCTCCTCCTGGCACAAGGAAACGAGCACCGTGTCAGAGTCCTGGGATAAGGCTGTAAGCACAAAATTATGCAGCACTTTCAGTAAAACATTTCTAGTTTCTCAGCTTGTCTTAACCTAATCTTATATGCTGCAAATTGAAATATGTAATACCTGGATCCTTTATGCAGAATTGAGCATTCTGACAGTGCTTAACACTCAGAGCCAGAATTGGACTGGTATTTTACACTTCAGTGTGGTATTTCCAATGTACTCTTCAGAGCTATAGGTCTCAGCTTCTGAGGCTGAGTGCTTAAGAAATTAAGTAAACTGTGCTTGAGTGAGCATGCAGAAAATTCTGCTTTAATACGCAAGATATTCAAGTTCTTAGACATTAAGGCAAAGTTTATGTTGACTTACAGTGTCTTAACTTACACAGTAAGTCGAAGTAACACATCTTCAGATAGTCTTAACTGGTTTTCTAAAGCAAATATGGCAGTTTTTAGATGTGATCACAGTATGTCCAGTGCAATAAAGAACTCCGGCATCTGACTGAAGCTTGTGCTATCAATCAGTTTCTTCAAATAAGCTTTAAAGCAAGTGACCTCCTTCGCCAGACTCTGAAATATAGGTTACTAACAGGGCAACTAACTTAAGTATGGTAAGTTTTTATTAAGGGCTGTCTCAGTGGGTTGTTAGATGGCCTTTAAAAGGATTACAGGACACTCTTGAGTGCCTCATTGTGAATTTTCAAAATAACATACTTGGGTACAATTCTTCTGTGGCCAAGGCCATAGTCAGGGGCTTAAGTTCCTTTGTAATGAATTGGACAAGCTCCCAGCAAAGCATCAGTTGATTCTGAAGACAGAGTCAGTGGTTTTGAGTGTGTTTATGCAAATATTAACACAGGGACTGTAAGTCACATCTGCTTTATGCAATGCAGTGCTGTATACCACTCTCCAAGAAACCAAGCAGTATGTCAGAGGAATGTACGTAAAGAGGACTGAGATTCTCTCATATATATAAGCAAACACATTCAGACATTACAGCCTCAGCCTTGGTGTTTTAGTATGGGACTCTGATAAAGCTTAAATAAATTTTTCTACTTGTGTAGAAAGAACAAGGCAGCTGGTCATGGGAAAAGAGAATCCACTCCCGTTTCCCAGGGCCAATATCTCACGGCAGTAATCCCATCAGAGTTCAGTTTTACTCCTGTGGGCGTTAATGGCCTTGGCGTGTACAGACGCTCCCCGGCTCCTCGCAGGGCTGCGGGGCCTGGCGGGAGGAATGTCGGCAGGGACTGTTTCCCCCCCGCCTCTGAAGACAGATGCATGCTGTCCTTTGGTGCCTACGCTCGAGCCTCTCTTCTGAGTGCATGAAAAGTGCTTTGTGTCCTGAGGAAGGGTGCGAGATTATGGTTTTAATAGAGTAATGAAATTAAAATTGTGCAGATGATGCTACCAAACTCAGGTGTTGTAATTTACAGTTCTGTTCCAAAAGTCATGGCCATAAGATTAACGTAAAGCTAAAATAATGTAAAATTTTGCATTTACGTTTGCTTTCTCCACACGATCCTGGGCAGAAGGGCCGTTCCCCGTCAGCGATGCCGCCCAGGCCCCGAGCGCAGTGACAGGCCTGGC
>NW_010553583.1:0-2896 GCF_000687285.1 Phaethon lepturus | reverse complement strand
GCCCCTCGCCTGGGCAGCCGGTGGGAGGGGGTCGCGGTGGCACCCAAACGGCCCGGGCAGCGGGGCTGCGGGCGGCAGGTAAAAGGGCACGGCATGGCATGGAGCTACATGCAACGCTATTGAACGGCAGCAAGTCACGGAGCTTTTTTTCTTCTGATGCCACTCAGAAAATTTACTGGGCTGAAATACAGCACTATTTCTGAAGTCGGTGTCTCTTCCACACCGTCTCTCAGAGCTCTGCTTGGAAACTTCCCCAGCTCCCCACCCTTGTTTGCCTTTTTCTCTTTGTTTTCAAGAAATACGGTCTCATCGAAATGGAAAAATATCCAAACTGCTGCACAGAAAATTGAACCAATAGACCGATCTCCTGACTCGGAGCCTGGAGGATAACCATACCAATAGCAAAGTGATTTTTTTTCCCTCCCAGTCATACATCGCTTAGCACTGAGTTTTACCTCTGTCTTAAGGGTTGCTACAAAGCGGCGAATGATCAAACTCAGATGGTGTGGTAGATTTTCTTGAGAGAGATGCAGCATGCCCTTTATGAGAGGCAGAGGATAAACGCAATGACGTGCTTTGTTTTCAAGGAAAGGAGATTAGCAGAAATGTACTTTCTCCTGAAAAGGAAACCCCCAACTTAATGTGATAAACACTACTCTAATAAGTATTAGAGTCCAGCCCTGGGAGGACGGACTCCTCTGGTTATGCTGCAGACTGATCTGCTTTCTCCCCTAAGAAAAAACATTCAACCATTTAAGAAGAAGATTTAAGGAAAATTATATAACAACAACAACCCCTCAACTGTACTTATTCCTCTTTTGTCACTGAGCCCTTGCTGCCTCGTTGCTTTAGGATCACAGCTATTGGCAAAATCTTGGTCTCATCTCTTCTGTGACTTTTGTTTACTTGCTAAAAACTACGTTAAATGATGAGAAGGTTTTTTTTATTTTGCACTGAGAATGGTCTAGCTTAGAGCGAGTCTTAGTGCTGGCTGCAGCCACTGTTCAGCTGAATTGCCGTAAAGTTGCAGGATCTGAGCGGGACGTCCCCCGAAATGCCTTCCTTTCTCCTACGGCACCAGTTGAGCCTCGGCAGCAATGAGCGAGTAAGTTGTCTCGAGCGAGATGCTCGTGTCTGTGGTATTCAGCAGAGAGGAACAGGCTGGAACAAGGACCCCATAGGTGATCTAATGACAAGGTAAGCAAGGAGAGGTGATGAGGAGAAAAGGGGGAGTGAAAATATGGGATTGATACAGGACAGACGTAAAGATGGGGAGGAGGAAGCGGTGTAGGTGGGCAGAAGGACTCAGAAGAGCTGTGGTGGATGGAGAAAGTTCTTTTTGAAACACAGACAACCTTTCACTAATCTTCATCTGTCTTTTTAAACAAAGTGTCTGGTTTTTTCACGTTTTCTGTGTTACAAGCGTGACTCAAACCAGCCTCAACTGACACAGCCACAGAACCATTCCTTCTGTTACTGTACGTATCTGCCCCAAAATTCCTCAGTAATGCAGTCCACAGTCCTATAGATTTTTTTTTTCTTCTTTTAAATCTGCCACATGGACTGTTTCCTAATGTGGAGTCAGGTTCTGCAGAGAGGAGCATCCTGTAGGAAACATGTTCAGCTCATCAAAGGCAGCTGTAGAACTTGTGGTAGGGTAGGCTGAGGCTGCACCACCAATTTTAATTCTTCTACTTCCTATCTTCTAAGAACATTTCACTTTATAGTATTTTTTTTTCTAATTGGAAGGCAGCAAGAGATTACTGTATATTAATAGGCTTAAACACACAGAATCATTACACAGGCAAAAGGAGATGGGCAGAGGGAAGAAGCTTTAGCTATTTAGTTTTAATTTGCCTTTGGCATAAATTCTGCTAGTAGTAATTTTATCTCTCAGCAGTAATACTATTTAGCTATCCAGTAGCCATTCTTACAACTGTTAGACCACAAAGGTCACACAAATACAGAAGTTCAGGACTAAGAAAGCTTTAATCCTTAGCAATATTTTTTGCTGGCTGCTTATCTAGTAATTCCAGCTCTAAATGGACCATATATGCTCATTTTGAAGAAACATTTTTTTTAATTTTTGCAGTGCCTCGCTCAATAAGTAATATTTATGTGGTCTAACTTTGAAGATAGTGAACACCAGAGGTTGTTTACCATAACAGAGAAACAATTTTATAGGCCATCGCAGATTAATTGTATAAAAGCAGGGAAAGTTAAAGCCAAAAATGCACAGGCAATATACTTCCCTACCGTGCAATTATCTGTTTATTGGATTTTATTTCTTTATTCTCCAGTAGATGGCAATCCAGCACTTGGCCAATAAAACAATCATGTGAAGAGACTTCTCTGTATACAAGTCTGTGGGGGCTTTAGTTATATAGTCCAAGTGCAACCTCGGACCACAAATGTTATCCAAGTGAATCATTTGACTGGTGTTTTATTATATTGCTGGCCAGCACAAGACAACATCAGAACTAATAAGACTTGAGAAGTGTGTGTGGAAATGGCAGCGCCTTTCAGCAAAGGGGAAGGTGGTTGGACCTGATGATCTTAAACGTCTTTTCCAACCTTAAGGATTCTGTGATTTTAACGTCTTTAAAGTCTGCTGGTTGTTTTAGTGATGACAGTCTCCTACACTAATGTTTTTAGAATACTTGGGAGGAAAAAATGTAAATTTTGGTGTCTACACGTTTGGAATTTTACTTGCTCTGGGAGTGGTGTAAATCCATTTTTTGCGTTTAAGAAAAAATTGCACAGAACTCCCTGAATCCTCTCCCTTCTGTTTGACCTTCTCTCCAGACCGTGGCTGTGTGTCATACCAGTGTCTGTGCCTCTTCTGCTTGTTTAGATTGCTCTGGGGCCATTTCACAGAATCACAGAATCACAGAAT
>NW_010553582.1:0-15503 GCF_000687285.1 Phaethon lepturus | reverse complement strand
CCATCCAGTCAGTTCCTCACCCAGCGAAGAGGTTGAGTAATACAATAAAATGTCTGATAGAGATAATCAGGAATGATGCAAGGCAAATGGAAAAATTCTTTTATTACTTATGTGAAGCTACAATATTAGCGAAGTAATGCAACAGTTTTACTTCTTGTGTAGAAAATGTTATTACTACTAATAACAACTATATCTGAAGCATCTATATTACAGTCTGTTAAGCTTTGACCTCTCTGCTCATAAAATCATTTCCCAAATTCACAATATTTTTAATAGTAGTAATAACAACAACAATCTCAGCCCCTGATGTAAGTATATCATGAAGAGTGAAAACACATTCAGCATGTGACCTTAAAAATACATGACCTTCGAAGAAGAGTAAATTTAGAACATATCAAAGAAGATACAGGTATATCTTCTTTGATATGTTCTAAATATATCAAAAAGAGATATCAAAAAGTTATATCATAAGATAAGGGTAAAAATAAATCAACAGTTTGTAACTGGTCATTATAATGCAGACAAGCCTATACTGGAACAGTGAAGGCTTAGCAGCAACTTGCAGCTGAAAGATGCTAAGGTGCTAAGCTTTTCTCACCTTTAAGTAGAGCACTTACCTAGATATTTGCAGATTCTTGAAAAAAAGCATATATAATTATTCCATATATAATGTACTTGAAATAAGAATAGCTTCCTAACATTTCAAGGATTCTCACTGAGAAAAATCCCTGTATAAGGACTTGTCCAAAATTCCCAGTATCAGTTCTGTCCCCATCATTGCAACAAGAGTGTACAGAAACACACATTCTTTCCCAGACTAACAACCTCGATTCACCATTTATTCCCTTGACACCAAGTAAAAAAGACAAACAAACAAAAAAACCCCAAAAAACCCAAAAAACACCAAAAACCAACACAATGATAAAAGAAGGAAATTTTGAAAAGCTTTTTAAAAACAACTGCTCTTTATATTAGGCAGGTCAAGGTGAAAGCCATCCTGTATTTCCTTTCCTAACTTACCCCCTCTACTGAAGTATTCTTTTGGGTCAAGGGTCTTCTGTATCTGAGGTGGGATCACTTGCAATTTAAGTTTCTCAAACTGTCTGCAAATGTGCTAGCAATTAAAAGATAGCCAGATTCTCCTATGGCAATACAAATACTTACAAATAATAGCAGTTATATCTTACACTCAAACCTTACAGATTCTGAAGTGCTGTCATCATTTAGTAAGCATTTTTTTTTTATTTTAATAATTACATGTTCTTCTTTAAGTATGAAACTCTACTTAAAACTTCCTGACCCTCTAAGAACCCATTGGAAGCCGTGATCCATAGCAGGGAAACACTGTTTAAGAGCAACCACTTACAGACCTCTCTTTTACAACCTCAAATCCTCTTTGTCAGGTAACTCCCAACAAGTCTTATCAGGCAATCAGTCTCTCACTAGCGACTTGTTTAATTACCATCCCTGGAGAGGAGACTTGAAAACCTGATTTATGTGTCATGGTAGCCAATTTGTTATCCAAGCGAGCTCCCATATCAGTGGAGGATCATCATAGTTTAATAACCATCCATTATCAACACAACATGATTGCAAACTGGAATCTCAATTAGAAAAAGAAATAAAAAACAAAAAAAAAATTTGAAGAGATAAGCAAGCAGGCAGATCAACACTGATATAAAAATGCTGGATATAAAGAGATTCTTAGTCAGCATCAGTTGGAACAATTTGTAAAATGGCCGTGAGCAAGTTTCCCCCTTAAAGCAGTTTTAAAAGCTCGAGGTATTACAACTATCTGTTCATATAATCCAGGTATTTATACAGCCCAAATATCCAAAATCTGCAAGTGACTGCTTGCACATTTGTTTCAGACACCTGCATAACACTTTTGCAAATACAAACAAGGAAAACAAAGTCTTATTATAACAGTAGTCTTGAATGAAAATGAATTTTAAATTCGTCCAAAATATTTGATTAACTGCTCAGGAACAACACATAGATCAAGTCCTGCATATTAAATTAGTACATGAAAACATAAAAAAAAAACAACCCAGATTCACATGGATCTTAGCTAGCCTCACCTCTTAGTATAAAAATATCTTTACTGCCTCACGGTATTTACGTCTTGCACTACACCAGCCCAAACATGGACATGTTCAAATCCTAAGAAAAGACAATAGCTTGAAAATAGATTTGATTTTACAGAAGTGTTTACAAAAGTGGTTTAGAGTCTGAAAAAAAATTTTAAATACCAATTAGTCTCATCCTAGCTGTAAACACGGAAAACTTTGGGGAGATATCGTCTACATTTTTACAGAGATCCAATAAATACTAGTTCTGAAATTGTCGAGCTGTCCGAGAAAGAACTCCTCTTTATTCCATCCCCACAGTACATTCTCTTTCAGATACTTCAGTTTTGATATATCCAAGTCAGGATAAATCTCAGCATCGTAACAAAAGTACCGTATTGACAAACACATTCTAAAGCCAGAGCTACACAAGAACATAGGCTGAAGTACTGCAGAAGCTTCCACAAAAGGAGATTCTTTCCTCAGCAGAGCAAATTCGCAATTCTTTCCACGAGGAAAGAATTCACAAGAAATTCACAAGAATTCACGAGGAAAGACATGCTATTCTTTCCATGAGGAAGAGCCACAGAGCTGGTCTAAAGATTTTAGTTATTAAAAGGGAAGGAAAGAGGTTAAACAAACTGAAAAGCCTCTTGAACACTTCCAAAAGGAGGCAAACTCAGGCAACAAAATGTTGAGTTGTATTAATAACTTGCAAACTCTGTATTCCTTAAAAAAAATAGACACAGAAAGCTAAACTCTTCCTTCATTTATGCAAGCATAAATTCAAGATAATGTTGTTGAATTATCAAGAAACAGTCTCAATTTCTACCCAAGACACTTGGTTTTGACCAACAGATATTATTGTTTTGCTTATCAGTAACTATATTAAATACAGTAAGATTATCATTGCTTAAAAATGAGGCATTTTGAATATTTTCTTCTCAAGATGAGATGTATTCACAATTAACCCTTCCAAACTTTATAATTTCTGAAAGACTGATTCCTACATAAAGTTCTGTTGACCAAATTCAGAGATGCAGACTACATTACTAAGGAGTTTTCATTTCAAGTCAATAAATAAGTAATGTACTCTATTTTACCCCAAGATTCCAACTATTGAGACGTGCTTCGAGGTCACTGTCATCCAAAGAAATGTTTTTTTTATGACGATGGTCCTGGAACATAAAAAAGTCAAACAAAATATCAGAAGAGTTGGCAGATACATAGTCTGAAAAAGAGCTTCTCATTAGACTTGGCCATGCTTACCCTGTACTTCCTAACAGTGTCATGGTACCTCTGACAGCTTTAATCTAAATGGCTCAGTTACCAGTAGCATACTGTGCTAAGAAAGGAATTCAGAGGATAAATTAGCCTGCCTCCTCACTTTAATGTTGTCCTTTATGTTAGTTATTTCCTAAGCAACAGCCTCCTTTGCAAAGGGTGAGTTTACTAAACAAAAATCAAAATACTCCATTCCTCAGGCAACATATTTATTCTAGAAATGAGCTGTTTCCACTGTACCTTTTGCAGGGCTGATTCAGAATTCAGAGATCACCTGATCAGTCTTGGAAAAAAAATGTTAAAAAAATTAAAGGAAACCACAGCAAGGCAGGGATAGTTATAGCGGGCAGAGTTGCAAAAGCAGAGGATAGAGTAGCTGCTGCTCAGCTCAAGACTAGGGGTCCTCTTTGCAGGAAGAATTTCCAACATTCGGTAAGGACTGTAGTTATTGTTGGGCAAGGTTATGCCTTTCAGAAGAAAGCTTTTCCCTGTAGGATAACAGTAACTACTGATTGTATATGATGGATAAAATATTTAAGGAGAATGTTCTGTACCAGCTCCCCTGCAATATAACAGTATTTAGAACAACAGAATATTGAAGTATGAATTCCTTTGTCTCATCAAGTTTTGTTAGCGAGAGGTTTGTGTATTGGCATGAAAGCATCTCTTTTTTAAATCTGCTCATTCATTATGAACATACAGTGAATGGAGCTTTGACTTCAGTTAATCAACACGTGGTTGAGGCAGTTCTTAATGTTTTTTAAAAGACTCCCTGTTCTTCTACCTGGGCCTGAATTATGCTAGAACATCTGTGCGTTACTGACAACAGAACAAGATACTATTTGTTCCAGCCAGCCAAATGTTCATCAAACTGTTTGGCAAAGCAAGAGAGGATTCTTCCACTTAAAGGCCGTTTTAAAGCTGTAATCA
The DNA here is from genome assembly GCF_000687285.1 of Phaethon lepturus. Lineage (NCBI taxonomy): Eukaryota > Metazoa > Chordata > Aves > Phaethontiformes > Phaethontidae > Phaethon > Phaethon lepturus. The sequence continues at coordinate 11,220 of NW_010553582.1, read as the reverse complement.
CAGTAGAATGCAGTATATGGAGCTGAAGAACAATGAAGTTGCTGTGATTTGTCTAACACTGCCCTGGAAGCCTGTGGCAGAGCCAGGAACAACAACAACAAAACAGCAAAGAAACAAACCAATAAAAAACCAAAAAGCTTTTAAGTCCCAAATCCAAATTTCAACTGAAGGAAATCCTTTTCTTTACAATAAAAAAAAAATTTCTTATGGGACAGTTAAGTAAAAAAACCAGGAAACCAATAAGGAGAAATTTAGTAAATCCAGCATCTGTTTTTATTTTTATTTTTATGGCATTTTTTTTTAAATTACATTGGTATATATACAATCACCACACACAAGTACATTCATACTAACCAGAGCTTAGAGCACAGACATTCAAATTTTGTCTACAGGCCATCTGTAGCCTGCCATGATAAAGCATTCCCTTTCTAGCCCTCTCTTCCAAATGCACAGTGGAACACAAATTTCCTCATAAAGACAGACTACAGATGCAAGCTTCCAGTTTATCCCACCAGCACTTTATGTCCTCGTTAAGTTCTTGACTGTGCCCAGTGAAGAAGAGTAAGAGCAGTCTATATGAATTGCTCAGGTGTCAACAGCCCACTTCCAGCTGCAATCCTTCTAAAGCGTTCCTCCAATACAATAAAAAAATAAGTGTGGGCAGACCCACATACATACACACAGCAAGTTCAGTGTTTCATGGAGGAATGAAAGCTTTTATAGATGCACTTGCTATGGTAAAGGAGCCACAGGAGACAGACCTCTCCAGTAACCAAGACTGGACACTACAGGGCTACACAACACATTCACTAAGGAAAACAGCATACTTGTTGGTAACATATATTTGTCAGAAGTAGTTTTCAGTTTAAATGCTTGCAATTATACATGCAATATCACTAAATATTTTGGACTCAAAAGGTTTTACGTGAAGTCTGTTTAGTGTCCTTCCATCAGCCATAATGCTAGCTGTGGCAAGTTTGATAAAGCAAACTGTCCAAAATTCACTCTTTCAGAGGTCAACCGTCATCAAACATAGCCAAAAACATCTACGCAGCTTGCTTTAATCTACTATTGCAAAATACAAGATGATGCCAATACAGTCAGTTTGCCAAGCCTAGGGAAAACAATGCAGCAGACATTAAACACTACACTACAGAGAGGTCAACGATTAGGAATAACTGAGAGCATCCTACAAGAAATTCTTTCCCCCTGCACTTGCAGAGGGCAGATTTTGATGAACTTTAGTCCTTCCTATCACTCCTTACCAAATATCTGCACTTAACACAGGGATCATGACTCATGCAGTTAGAAATAACAACTTTATGGGGATATACAAAAACAATTAATTGAAACTAGAGCAAGTTTTACAACAAAAAGGAGAAGCATCTTACAGACAGTGGTGTGGCTAGGTTATCTTCATCTGTCCGGTGAGGAGGACTCATAGAATGTGATCTAAACGCTGGCTTCTCCTTGCACTTGAATTTTTCCCTGTTATTAACACAAAGAATACGCACAAAGAGAATAATTGATTTTCAACAAATTGTGGCACACAAAGGATATTAATCTTAAAATAAAATCTTTTAAAATATACAAGAGAAAATAGTTGTCAGCCAACATGTAAAGATCAAAAATAGTAGACTAAAAAAAAGGAAAAATTTCTTCTTAAAGGCATGTTAAAGGCAAACAAAAGCCTTAAGCATTCCATTAAAAAAAACAACACCCAAAAAACTCCACACCAACAAAACCACCAGAAATATTGTGAATATCACAGTATATTAAAAGGTGTTTTTGCATCTCCTACTACATGACCCAGCACCTCCCAACAGATGTTAGAATAAATCCAGGTTCGCTGAGAAGGCTGATCTAGGAAAACATTTTGGAAACAAAATTGCTAAGCATATGAGACAGCATCAGATAAAGTCCAGCAACTCAGAGAAAAAGGAATTAAGGTGACAGTTGGCTGCACCATAGGGGAGAAGACTTCTAAGGCCAAGAAAATGGGAGATTACATCAAGCAATATCTTCATATAACATACAAACCTGAAGACAAGGGCAAGAACTACACACAGAGGCCAATAGAAATGCAATGACTTCACAGGCCAGGATGAAAAGTAACATGTCAAAGAAACAAGCCATAGAGATTGTATTAGTTGCATTTCATTTCAGCTCCATTTTATGGACAAAAGTGGTAAATATGGGGGGGATGGTGAAGAAAGGCCCACAAGACAGGGTACAAGTACAGCATGAACAAGTACTCTGTCCAGTAGAGAAAAAGAGTGGACAGGGATTTTCTGGAAAAACTTTTGTCATAAATAAAGCACTTGAACAAAAGGAAGTTAAGAATAGCAGATAGGTGAAGATCACCTTCACTGATGCACCTGGTCAACAGACATTTCTCAACTATAGAACAGTAAGAGAAGATAACAGCCTGGAACAAAATAAAATAAAAATTGTAAGAGTTTATTAGATAGGTTGATACTGCAAAAGATCCAAAACAGTAGCAAAACACCCTTCAGCATATACTCCATTGTCAAACCCACACATATTAAAGCAATTAAAAACTCCTGTTAGTCCATTCACCTTCCTGTGACTAGCTATATTGTATTAAAATCAAATCAGACCATTAAAATACCTTTCATTCTTTCCATCTGGCAGCAAATTAGACAGTAAGTTATGCCAAAAAGACACTGAGATGAATTATGTGTTTATGAACAGAAAGACAACTGTTGGATGTACAATGTAAACCAGTCACTTCTAGGAAGACAAACACAGACAAACTTTTCATGAAGCACACTGCCCCAGCTTTCATCAAAACAGCAGGGATCAGTGAAGTAACAACTGGGAGCATACCTTCCCTTCCAGCACCAATAAATACCAACAACATACATGGATGCAAAGTAACAACTACAAAGCAGTAAATAGTTTAGATAAGCAAAGTCTTAGAGGCAAAAAAGGTCAAAAGAAATATATAATAATACAATGACTATCTCTACCATTCTGAATCATGCATTTTCTGCCAAGATTTCATTTGATACAAAATTATCTTTCATTAAAAGGTGACAAATCTTTGCCTGTCAGTAAATCCAGATTTCTTTTCTGAACAGTACTCAGGTGACCTAACAATTCAATGAAGTTCCAACTGTTTAAAATGAGAGAAAACACAATTCATGCCCCTATCTTTAAGAGATTAAGGAATACCGATAAACATTCAAACCAATCCAAGTTACTGATAACATTTTTAAATTGACAAAATGGGGGGAACAAAAGTCTAGATATATTCTTAGTTACATATTTGTTATTTTGAAGAGGAACCATAAACGAAGTTGTTTTACTTAATCCTATAAACAAAATTTGGTAAGATAAAGGTAGACCACAATTTTGCTCATATCAAGCATCTACTACCCATTCATTGCCTTTTCTAGCCTTCTGCTAATATGAGTCTGGCTCCAGAAATCACAAGATTATTTCTTTTTCCTCCCATGGCAGGTGAGTGGAGAATGGTCAGTGTCTTGACACCAGCCCTGTGACCTCCTGCTTCAGCCAAAACAGTGAGCTAGCACAGGAGAAGGAAGCAATTTGCTGCTAATAAAGGAGATTAGTAAATAATTTCCTACTAGGAACAAAGTAAGGGAAACTCACTGGTTCCTCCTGGTACAGCGCAGCTACACACTAACCTTTAACAGCGTTTTTCAGGCATAATCTATAAACATACAGTAGAATTTTCCCACACTGTCAGAAAGACCAGGTTTCTGTTCGAACCAAACTACACATTCCTAAACCAATTCTCTCATTTTTCAGAATAAAGATGCACCCTTCTAGCACCAGCTACTTGGTCTTACTCATTTACACCCTAATTTGCGAGTGAGGTTTATATATCTACTTTTTATTTAGCCAGATAAACAACTTCTTACAGAAAAGCCAAAATCTTCATACATAGCAGTATGTATATTTCAAGATAAAAATAACTATGAAAAGAACTTCTCCATTTGTTTGCTTCTTTTAAAGGAGGAAATCTTGAGATAAATCAACATCAAAAAAATTACTGAAACATTTCTCACTGACATTTTCTATTTTGCCCCAAGAAAATGGTGCAGTCTGTCTGTAAGAATTGAGTCACAGTTGGAATGCAAAATTTTCATTCAACTACATATATCACATGCCTATGGATACAGTTTTCCTAATATATAGTCCGACTAGTGGCAAGTGTAATGTAACAAGATCACCATCTGCTGGCTCCTCCTACAAACTGCAGATTCCAGAAATACTTGATACTTTACATCTTTGCTTACACTGGTAACTCATTCAAAACTGTAAACACAAAGAAAGACAGGATCTATACGTTGAGTATAGCTACCATCTTAATATAGACACAAGTATTATCTAAGCTATTTCTACAAAACATTTACTTTGAGTATTTCTTCCTGCGTACCTCACACATTTAACATATTTCTCATTGCTATAAAGATTAATTTATATAATCTACAGAGCGATCAAAATTTCTAATTGCCAACACAAATCCAGATTTCCTTAGATACAGCTCCATTCTTGGTATGAGTACCCATTAGCAGAGCCATGCCTATAACAGCCAAGTTTCACCTCCAGATTTCTTTAAATCAGGAACTTATTCCACCACACTTACTTGCTTCTCCCAGCATGAAATAATATGCAATACAGGTGTCCAGAGAATTCACCAGAGCCTTGGGAACCATCTGTTGATCACCAGTGTAGTATTGCTACAGTCCCACAGGACAAAAAAGAAAAAGTAAATGAAATAAAGGTCCACCACCCCTCCCACGTCTTTGGGAACTTTGACAGACCAAGCTGAATCTTCCAATATCTTCCAATACTGAATTGGAAAAGGGGTCAGATTTCTAATAGTCTACTGTAATCCAGGTAGTGAAGAGAGAAAAAATATTGCAAAGAATACAAGGGACAGAGTAGGCAGAACGGTACCTCAGCCTTCCTCAAACGGGGACGAGCTGGATGCAGAGGGAGGAGTATGCTGCCTCATCCCCCTCAAATAACACCCCAGTTGACAGTACAAGTAAGGAATTCAGAGGAGTTTTTATGCAGCAAATACGGCCTTGTAGAGATATCAATAAGCTACAGCGGGCCTAAGAGTGGAAAGTTGTACTGATAATTGCTTAATTGCTTCTAATGCCCAGAGTGATACTTTATCACGATGGTGCTACTCCCAGTGACCAAGACAATCTGACCAGATCTATGCTGGCTACCTTGACTTTAGCTGAGGTCTCAAAAAGCATTTCTGAAGCACAGTACCTCCCTTTTTTCAGAAGGTCAAACCTATTTTTTTTTAATTGAGGTTATCGGGACAGCCCTTCCCAACAGTTCTTCGTATCACCAAGCCTAAAGCACGAATACTGTCACAAAACTGGCAATTTCTCCATTCTCCACCCTTGTTTCTTAAACCACAAGTCCACTTCAAAACCACAGGTTCATATCAGAGCATTTGAGTGTAAGCAACCAGAAAATCCCTCAGTATTAACTCTGTAGGACTCAGAGGAGATGCATCAGTCCAAAGAGCAACTTTAAGTGACTGTTAGAATTACACGTGGTTAATGGATACATCAGAGGAAAAGTTTCACAATATTCAATATCAATGTGATGTAACTTCCAAGAGTGCCTCTCATCTATCCAAATCACAGCTGAAAAATTTAAAAATGCAAGACTCAGCACTGTGATATATAGCATAAACATCAGTGTGCCTAAAAAAACCCCACCAAAACCAGCTAATGATAACCACTTACCAAAAATGTAAGTGAACACATAAAAACAGCATTAGATTTCTGAAACAAAACCTGAGAGCATATTTACAGTGCAATGAAACCAAACCAGTTTCATATAGAAGCAGAGCAAACACTTCCTTTTGTACAGAGCCTACTGAGTTTTGAGTAATATTCACGCTCTACCTCCAGGAGTGCTTTTTTCCCCACCAAGGATTTTAGAGAGTTTAAACATTAACTAAACTTCATCGAGCAAACAAGAAGCAATTCCACCCATGACTGAAATGCAGCCACATAAAAAAACAAGAACATGGAACTTGATAATCAGTGCAAAGTTGCACTGCAGAAGAAAAACTAGAAAGAAAGTAAATATTTAAGAACGGAATGTAGATAAAACTAAAATTTACCTAAGATCCCCCAAAAATAGGGGAGAAAAAAAGCTTATGATTTTCAAGTGGCCAACTGACCAGCTTTGCAAACCTTCAATACTGCAGGGACATTTTTCCAAGCCAACAGAAAAACAAGCCTTAGTAACCTGATAGATGTCATTCCTTTACCTGCTTTGTAAACAGCTCTATACCCAACTGATTGGAACTAAGGATGCCCCTTAGGCTTACTGGCTCCAGCAAACCTACAAAAAGACTGTCCGACAGATTGCCATAACAAGGTGCAGCTACAGATATTCAGGATTCTGCTGTACAGCTGCAAATGTGTAATACTGAAATTTTTGCGTTATCCTAATGATAAACGTGCAGGATCTAGGCATAGGTGGTGCTAGCCACCAACAAAGCACATGTATTTGTAGTAGACAGCATGATATAAATCAAAACATTTTAAATCAAACTCAGAGAGAGATTGTTCAGACAAAGATGGAGTAATTACAAACAATCCCCCACACACAGGAGAGCAAAATAACATGCCTAAGTATCCCACAGGCAGCAGCTCTGATTTAAGTTTTAAGAGGTATAGCTGGCCCAGTCTGACCTTCAGTAATGCAAGATTCATGAAGCTTGTGAGAAATATAAAGAAATCTTGCTATTTCATAATGAAGCCATGATGAAACACAAGACACACAGATAAGTGTTTAATAACGACTAACATGCTCACAAAAAACTGGATCAAATCCCTTTTTCTTTGTAAGCATCTAACTTTTCTTCATTTGTCACAGAATAGCAAAACTTGCTTGTCTGAAGGGAGCCACTATTCTATTTGCTCTAAAAACACTGAGCAACAATGACAGAACATCCTTTAAATCTACCATATGTACACTTGTTTATAGTTCTATTCCCTATAGAAAAAGACATAAGAACTATTTGATACAAAAGCTCCTTTCAGCATTATCACCTTAGACTACAACTTTTTTTTTTAATATTCTATGTTTACTATCCCCACATTTTTGGTCACTTGCTTACTGTACATTCCTTTTATTTTCAACTATGTAAAAACAGTGAAGATTAATCCACCTCAACTTCATTAGCTAGTATCACCTTCCAGATTCTGTACATCAGCATGCAGAAAACAAGACTGCACAAGAACTCCAATTGGACAGCAACTCTTTTGATCTATTTTAAGAAAAATCTGGCCCAAAAGCCTTCTGCATCTATACAGTCTTTTACCACATCACTTCTTCCTTACTGCCTGTCCACACTTGTCTGTGCTTCCCTCTCCCAGTTAAGTAATTTTGTATGAATTCTGTCTCTTGCCTTGTGATCACTGTGCTTTGCCACCATATGTGAGGTCTGAAAAACATAACCAGAGTACCAGCTTATTTGATAGATATTTAGAATGTCAGAATAGCTATTATATACTTTTGAAGTCTACATAGGATGTTACCAAATCTACAGAGAGTATTAACATTGAGACAGAATGGTGCAAAGAAGTGGACCGTGATTTCTACGTTAGCAAACAGGTTCATTGTGCAAGTCATGAGTACCTCACAGTAACCACCAGTGCAAATCATAGAATCTTTGGGTTAGAAGGGACTTTTAAGGTCATCTAGTCCAACCCCCCTGCATTAAGCAGGGACATCTTCAACTAGATCAGGTTGCTCAGAGCCTCATCCAACCTGACCTGCAATGTTTCCAGGAATGGGACATCTACCACCTCTCTGGGCAACCTGGGCCAGGGCTTCACCACCCTCATCGTGAAAAATTCCTTCCTTACATCTAGCCTAAATCCACCCTCTTTTAGTTTAAGACGACTACCCCTTGTCCTATCGGTACAGGCCCTGCTAAACAGTCTGTCCCCATCTTCCTTACATGCCCCCTCACTATAAAGCCCTCCCTTCAGTTGCTAAATTTCTCAAACAATTAGTTTGGCCTATTGAGTTTCCATGCTAACCATCTGTAACTGAAAGGGGAAGGAGAACAAAAGGAAGGGAGAGAAGATAGAGCTACAGGACATGTAGGAAGACTTAACAGAAGCCAGAGAAGATGACATAATGGAGTAATCTAATAACAGAAAAGTGTAAAAGTTATCATTAACTTAGAAGCTATTACCAGAGTTTCTGTATATAAAGTACAAACACTATATTCAAGATGAGTCCATGAGGGACTGTAATCAATTCATACACACATATTGAAACATACAAAGCTTATCAAATCAAACATCTATTAAATATGAATCAAGTACTGAATAAAGCAAATACAGAAATCTTACCCATACGTAAGTGGTGTTGCTGAAGATGATTCCTCTTTAGAAGACGTCTTCCATGATTCTTCATGCTTAGATTCACTGTTTCCCAGTTCCCCCATCACCCAACCAGGTAAGCAGTCTGGGCTACTACTCTGAACTCTTGTTGAATTTGGTTCATCAAAATAAATTGACTGTAATTAAAATAAATGCAAAATCAACAAACACTAGAATATATTGACACAAATATATTCTTTACACTGTTAATGTAGTTTCTTGCAGGAATATCTGCAGCATGAAAATTCTTTTTCCAACGACATCAGTGAAGTATGCAAATATTATGTTCCCAATCCATGGAAATCAGTACAATATGCAATTATGTAAGTGTTTTCCAGCAATTTTCTTCTTTCAGTATGGGTAATTTTAGTATAAACTAGGACTACTATCTCACTAAAGCTGATGCCAATGATCACCACAGTATATTCAGGTCTTCAGCAAACAAACTGCAAACTTAACAATATTTATGTTAAATACTGTTATCTTTTCTTTCATAGAGAGATAGACTAGTCACCTCATTTTTCCTTTGGTAAGAACCATCTGCCGATTATGACAGAATACGGCCTCAAGAGTCTTTGATTACATCCTTTCAAAGAATTAGACAAAAACTATCTTTCTGTTCTTTCAGAACACCTATTTTTATAAGCTGCCTTAGAACCTGATTTTTGAAGAAGAACCAGGTCTCATGAAAGTTTTTTCCAACACCAATGACAAGATATGCAACATAAGTGCCTGTATTTACCACATGCAATTCCACTCAGTTAATTCAGAATTTTCACATTTAAGCCAAACCAAAGACGCAAGTTTGTCATATAAAGAAGTTACACTCACCATGTATGAAGGTAAAGTTTTCAGTATTCCTGGTTCTGGTTTATGTGTAAAAGGACCTTCCAGCACACCTCGCTTTAGCATGTGGAGCAAAAGTTTTGCATACAGGTTCCGATTCTTCCTTCCCGCTATTCCTGTGCCTGCTCCTGAGGGTTCGCATAGTTTTTTAATCCACAGTGCACATCTTTGTCGTTCTAAAAATATAGATATACATAATCACTGTACATTTTCAGAACAAATCAAGCACACAGAAATAACAGAAGCCATTATTGGTCACCAATTTTACAGATGCTTCCCTTTTATCCAAAAGTTTAAAGCAAAACAAACAAACCAACCAACGGAGAAAAATTGTTAAATACCTAGATTAAAAATAAGTCTTTAACAATAGTTCAAATTTATATCATCTAGAAATATTTTCTGTAATTTCATGTTTACATGACTTCTAGAAATAGCATGTTCAAAATCAATCTCTAATTAAAGTACAGAACACATAAGCCAGCAGAAATTCTGAACTTGCTGCAAGAGCCGCCTTTAACTACAACATACAGCTTGCATGAGTGTTAATATTTGAAATACACAATAAATCTTCATTCATTCTAAAAATCTCTATTTACACAAGTTTTGCCACCAGATGATGAAACTACTCATACGATTAAACATCTACAAAGCCAGGTCTTAATGTATAGACTTTGTGCCTTTAATAATAAGAAGTTTCTTTAGATTTATAAAACATCATTTATTAATTGATGTCTTATAATGTGTGATATTATCCCACATACCCAAGTCAAATTTTAAAAACCTTCTCTCTAAAAAACATTTGCAATTTTGTAAGTGCAATCTCAAAAACAATGCCTTTTAGAAGCTTTCAGTTTCTACTGAATTAATTTTTTAAAAATAGAGAAGTTAATGTATTTATGCAAAAGCACATTTACATCACCAAGACAAGACAAACAATTGCAATAGGTACCCCCAAAAAACGCAACTTTAGAAGTTATACAATCCCCCCCTCAAAACAGTGCCTTGTAATATCAGACATTAAGCATCTGGTTAAAGAAAGCAATACAAGTACACGTAATAATTACCAGTAACCTAGAATTTTGTTATTAGTGTTTCTCTATATGCACATTTTACCATATTTACCTGACCTATGCTGCAGTTTTAGAACATGAGGCTTCATATCCACAACACAGTGATCAAATTCTGCATCTAGTTTTTCCCATATTTCCTCTTCACCATTCATTTTGAAAGAAAATAACCTGCAAAATTATTCACATTCAAGTAGAAAAGGTCAAATACCAATATATATGTGTCTGTACATCTTAAGCTATGCAAACACATGCTTTGTAGCTACACAGAAAATAAAACTAAATATTATGTTCAAATAAACACAAAAATAAGAGGCATTCTTTGCAAATAGATAGTCGATGTAATCCACAAGAAAGTGTTTAGATTTGAAAATGAATAGGCAACCACAAAAAAAGTAGTCAGTTTGTATACACAATTTGCATAAAACACCTAAAGGCATTTATGTCATAGCCACACGTATAAAACACCTAAATTAATTTCTCATAGCCAGATTCGTAAGCTTTTCTTCCTTAGAATGAGTTTGGGTGTTTGGTTTTTTGTGGTTTTTTTTTTTTTTTAAAGAGGAAAAAAGGGAGGACAAACAGCAAATAGACTTACGAGTTAAAAGAAACAGAACCAACACTTGCTGTCAGAACTGTTTTTTAACTAAGGAGTATTGACAAGACAGCCAAACTCTTTCTCCAAGACCTCCTGTCATTCATTTCCCAGCTGGAGTCTGCGTCCTTTTTGGGCATTTCAGCTTGCAATCAGGGCACTCGTTTGCCAACGGAACAACCCCACAAGCAGGCGCGCTACTAAACACGACAGCCCGCGACGCCGCTGGGGCCTCTCCCCGCGGACAGGCCCCGTCAACCCCCGGCCCCGCGCCGAGGTC
>NW_010553581.1:17682-21480 GCF_000687285.1 Phaethon lepturus | reverse complement strand
CACCAGTCCTTCTCTGTTTGATAAACTGTAGTTTCAGAGAGGCCCCAAATTTAACTCCATTCATTTCAGTCGGAGGCTTCCGAAAGGTTTGAGATATTACAGAATATTTATTTGTCCTTAAATCGATAAGGCCAGACCTATACTCTGCTGATTTCAGAGCTGTACTACATTTTACCAGCTGAAGTTCTAACCCAGAAAAGTTAAAACTCTGAGATGGGCTCCACACCAATCATACTTTCTACCATAAATTATTCAGGTCAGTTTTAGATTACCTATGGCGATTTAGTTTTATTTCTTAAAAAAAATCAGGACAGGGAAAAGGAATTCCACTGAACAAATATCCCAGAGAACAGATTACTTATTGTTCCAAACTATCGTCTTTAATAGCATTACCAGAGTGGCCCACGAAATCAGTCGTTTACTAGAAAGATGGGCTGATTTTTCTCCCCAGGCTGGCAGTTGTGAGGTGTGCTGGACAGGGAGCGCGGCAGGGCTGCTGCACGGGGATAAATTCATGTACAGTTAAAGACTAAGCTATACCGTGAACAAGGAGGCAGGAGATTTCATTCTGCTCCTGGCCCTGCTGTCGAGATGCCCTTTAGCAAGTCTCTTCCTATTTTATGAGCTTCCATTACAGCCTGTGGCAGTTTCCAACCTGACTCGATTTGGTTGAGGAGTTTAATTGAGAAAAGTTTCCCACCAGTCAATGCCCTCTCATGTTAACCAGAACGGCTCACAGGCACCGGTTGGTTCTGTCAAATCACTCATGGCAAAGCTTTTTATTGCTATCATTTCTGTTTCAATGTGTAGCTTGAAATGACAGAGGCTAAACATTGTCAAAATAAACATATTGTTCTTGTCACAGTCAAACATTTCCATAAAGTCAAAATAAATAATTCTTAAATACCTGGGTTCGCAAATAATGGTGATGTTTGCATTTTTCATCTGAACTCAAGATTGAAAACAAGTTCTGAGCTCCTGAGCCTCTTCTGGAGAGAATTCCTGTATTTACACCAACGCCCTGTTTTCGATTTATTCAAACACTACATCTGGTCATCAGTGATCTGTTTTTACAATAGGATCCCACGTTCTGCTGAGGTTTTCAGGGTGCTACTGTGACAGAAGTAATAAGCAAAATGGTGATCATAAAGAATTTTTATTTTTAGGGAATTGGGAGCACAACTTCCTGAAAACTACTAGACCAGATAATGTCTTTTTCCCCTCTCTCTCTCTTATGGCAGGCACTTGTTCTAAAAAAGTTACACAACTTTCTTTAAAACGGACTTTTAAAATCCATCATTTAATGCAACTCTGGAAAGTTAGCTCCTGTGCTATTTCCTTTCCTTCCTTCCTTTACCTCTCTTTTTCTTTCTTACATCCATCCCTGCATTTTAAATTAGTTACGAGAAATAAAGAAAAAGGAGGTTTACGAGGTTGAAATCGCTTCAGTGTGACAGGGTGATGTTTTTTTTGTGTATGAGTCTAAATGAGGCTTTAGAAAATGATATGGTATCCCTTAAATGGATCTGCTATGGTCAGAGACCATTAGGCAAGGGAGGAAGATTCCTCGGGGACAGCTGAGACCAGACGTCTGAATCCCAGAGGACGGAGATCACTATTTACTTTTCTGCACGGAGAATTAATATATGTCTCCATCTTCTACCAGCGGCCCTGAACCAGTGAACATAAAGGAAACGGAATGAGTGGGGGAAAAAAATGGCATGTGTGTTTTTTCCCTTTTTCCTTTGGTGCAGATTCATTTTTTCATTCAGTATTTGCACATTATTCTTTGCTTTCTCCCTGTAGGATTTTCTTCCCTGACTTCGAGGCAATTCATCTGTCCTAAGAAGGTACCTAAAGATAATGAAGAGGCACATAATTTAGTAATCTTGGCCATCTTTCGCTTGGAAGATTAATTTTGGCCTTTAAGTGTCAAGGTGGGTTAAATCGAGTCAGCAGCAACAAAAAGCAATAGCCAGGAGTAGAGACAGGAACCTGGGCTGGTGCAAACTGCACAAAATAAATGAGTCATGGAGTCACTTCACTATCTGCAAAATGATAGACTAATGATTATTAAAACAGAAATACTCCCCTGTTCATCCAGTCTAAGTTTAGACCTCTGAGTTTCTCCTTTCCTTTTCTTTCCTTTGCCTACTTTTTCCACAGAAAATTATGTCCTTGGGTCTGTCCTGTAACTCCCCACTTCTCATCTGCACTGCCAACGTTTTGCTGAGACTTGGAAACTCGTTCGCTCTCCTCAGCACGGCAGGACAGTGGCACTGGGGTTTATGTATTTATGTTTTTATGCCTCCGAGAAGCGGCAATCGATCTAGAGGTGGGAGGGGGTGTGAATGAGCTTTTTACTGCGCTCAGCAAGTCAAAACCCTACAACTCTGATAATGAACTACGGTCTTGCGCAACTGCAACCTCTCCTCCCGGCTTCCCCATACGTGTGACCCGCAGTTTCCATATGCTTTCTATAGTAGCGTAGCACGAGCTGGAGGAGGTAAGAGTAATGATGCAGCCAGCATTATTCATCCCAAAAGAGAAGCTGGGAAAAAACCTGAGCATGAGTTAAGCTTCCAGACAGTGCTAATTGTTAAAAATAGTCCTTAATCTTTGCTGTCATCACTTTCTGTCCTAAATTGGTCTGCAATTTCGCAGCAAGTAGCTGTCTGTGTGGAGCTGGGTTCAACTCATGCACCAAACGGCAAGGTTAACTGGGAGCCAGCTGCTCTCGCAGTATGAAAACAGCTTCTTACCCAGCAGATCGATTACGGAAAATAGAAAACATGTTTATATTTTAAGAACTGCAGGGAAAATAAGGAGCAGTATCAAGAGCAACGCGCCTCCGTTTCTGTAAGAGCGTATTTAGGGAGGGTGGGTGCGCGGGACTGAACAAAGAACAGAAGCATGGAAATGCTGAATTTATGGGGTAGAAAACTAATCTGAAGTCTAACATTTCTTCCCTCCCAGTGATCTCTCTTTCCAAATCACTCTGGATTCACTGTTTGCTTTCACGGTGCATGTGAAATAACAGAAATATAAACTCTGCATATCGTTTAAAAATGATAAAGCGATTATACGTCCACTCAAAACACTCAGAGGCGTCTATCACAGGTTTATTGTTTCTATTATTCTTTACTTGGTACATGATATGTGTCTAAGACCCGCGAAACATTTCACAGCTGGATTAGACCTGTCTTCTGTGAGATTTTCCTTTTCTATCGGTAAGTGAAGACAAGGCTCCAGCCTAATCCTATTTTATTGTCATCAGCTCCTCTACGCTTGTATCCTCTACCAGAGTTCGTATGTGTATGCGCATGCGTGGTGCAAACCTGTAAACGTGACGGATTATATTCCTTCACAACGCACAAAAGCACACGCTGAGCCAGCTCACACTGGAAACACCCGAACGTCCGTGCTTTCCCGCGGCCGAGACTTCGAGCCCACAGCATTTAACGGGGTGATTTTTTTTTTTTTTTCCAGGAGTTTGCCCAACCTTAGACAAACAGTGCTGTCATCCAAGCAAGGACGGTTGAAGGTGTTAGTGGCTTTATTGGCAAATTGAGTGCCCACCAGCGTCTCTCGCGCTCCTCGGACCTCACAGCTGCACGAACTCCCTGCGAATGGGCGGTCGCGGGGGACTTGCTCGGACTCGCAGGGAGCCCAGGCAGCATTTCTTGAGATTCCTTCTCATTGTGTTCAGTTTTCTCCCGTTCTCATTTCGGTTCAGGTTTCCGGCACGCCGGGCTGCGGGCGCACGCTGCGAGGGAGCATCTGCTGCTGCTGGGTGCC
>NW_010553581.1:12088-17651 GCF_000687285.1 Phaethon lepturus | reverse complement strand
CTTCCCCTTGCGCAGCAAAACCTCGCGCGGCCCCGGCCTCAGGAAGGAGCGTCTCTGCATTTGCTCCGCCCGACCCCCGTGGAGCCCCACTCTCCATCTGGGAGGACAAAACGCCTTCACTGCATTGTGGGGGATTTTTTCTGCCGATTTCAAAAGTTTTCCACTGATTTAACTTATTTTTAAATCAACCTGGAAAGTTTAAAATGAAAACGTAATGTTTTTTGAACAGCACGTTTGGATAGAACACGTGGTTTCCTTCCATTTTTTAATTTCAGATTTTCATTTCATCTTGAGTTTGGCCCAGTCTGTCCTTGTGAAAAAGGATGGGATTATTCATTTTTCTGCTTCTTGATTTTTTATTTTAGGAATGCCTCCCTTGCCCCTTAAGTTTTTTCAATACAAAGTTCTTAATTCAAGACAATAGGCAGTGAAAATGCAAGAAAACATGAAAAAATAAAAATATTCCCTTTTTTCCACCTGTCACTTTTTTGTAAACTGAAAAACGTATTCAACATTACGCTACCTGAAAAAAAATGTAAAAGGGCAAAAAAAATTTTCTACCCTTTTTTTGCCTTTTTTTTTTGCCTTTTCTGCCTTTTTCCAGCATAGAAAAGAATGGGTAGGAGAGGAAAGAGGAGGGAAGAGTTATTAACTCTATTAACTAAGAGAGAAGTTATGTGATAAAAAAATCAATAAGCTTAAAATGAAGCATGGACTCTTATTTTTATATTTTTAAACATAAGAATAATAAGCTGAAAATGTTTTTCAGTCTAACATTTCAAAATGAAACACAGGTTTTCATTTCAAGGTATTATTTCATATCCACACACACACAAAATCAAAATGTATTTTGAAATGAGAACACCACAGGGAGAATGATGTTTTCCACTGAAAATTTTAATTTTTGCCTGTCCCCCCCTTCCTCAGCCCAATAAATAAATAATTTGTTTTTCCAGGAAACTCTAAAACTAAGAACAGAGGGTGAAAAGTAATGAAACCAAAGGGCGGTTAGTCATATTAAGCATCGGGGCTTGCTGAAAAAATACGTGCATTAACAGGGATTATTTCCGGCATGTTAATTCATCTACTAAGAAAGGATCTGCTCAGAAACATATGGGCATAATTTACTAGTTGTAAATAAAAGGTTTGTTATTATTTGGGTTTTTGACGGTTCCCCAGGTCATGGCGTTTCTGATGAAGTAATGGCTCAGCTCGTATCAGTTAACTTTTCCTACATAGGATATGTTGGAGACATCGCTAACAGGAACGGAGCAATAAAAGGACAATGTTTCCACCGTTAACAAATGGTGCATGTAATCGGAAAACCTCTCACTACCAAGCTTTCAGGGGGTGGGGGCGGCTGCCGGTTTCCACGTGGGCTGCGTACGCTGCCGCGGACAGCGGCACGGAGCACGACCGAGCGCCACGCGAGCGCGCCGGCTTGCGGCCAAGCCGCCAAGAGGTGCCGTCCTTGTGCCTCCGGTCTCCTCTGCGCCGGGATCCAGAAACACATCTGCAGCCTGTACTACCGTGTGCACCTGAGCTAATTTTGAAGTGGTTTGGGTCAAGCTGGAGCATGACCGGCTCTGACCCACTTGGGCAAGTACGAGGTGGCTGAAGTCCACCTTCAAGTACAAGCTACTACTCGTGGCTGCTTTGCTAGCTGAAACCCGGGGCTCACACCTCCAGGCTGCGGCGCTGAGAACAGCAGAGCAGCAACATTTAAAAGGTTGTGACAGTTCATGGCCCCATCATGAAGGTCAGCAGATGTGGGCTGTATTTACAGGACACATGTGGAAGCTGCTCCTGGGTGGGAAACTACGCAGCTGTCCATAGGGCAAAGCTGAATACACAAAACCTGGGTTTGCGGTTAAAGGCAAGCCACCTAAGAAGAGATGTCATGTTTGCTACAGAAGAACGTGGATGAAATGCTGGGTGAAATGATGTTATAGCTACCCAACTCACAACATGGTCATATCCTGATTTTCACTGATCTCAGAGCTTTATCAGTCTCGCAGTCTGCAAAGGGCTTTCAGATCTTTGGCCACGGAAACTGCGAGGTAAGCTCAGTCGAGATGCCTTCATTTTTATTTTCTAAAAGAGCACAGAGGTCCATTACGCTTTGTGTAAATCACTCACAGTAAATGTACAAGGCTGCAAAGTAATTTGGGGTTTTCAAGACTTTTCCGTGAGTTATCCACAATCAGAGGCAGTTGGCTACAAGCAGAAGAGATGAAGTGTCGGTGCACAGGGAGGAAAATTGTTCCTTCTGTTTCTCTTTTCGGTATATAAACCACATGCTGCATAGCTGGGTTGGAAATGAAATAAGCTTGTAGTTCTCCAGCTGCACAGACTGTACTTTTTAGCATTCTGTTACGTAAAGAGCATGCAAATATATTAGCAAGAAAAAAGCTGAATTTGCCCATTAAGGCATGTGATTAATGCGGTGCTGAAAGCTCGCTTAAAGGACTGTACATTGCAGCTCACTTGAGAAACAGAAAGAAGAACAAGAATACAAAAAGTGAGCGGAGCGTCCTGCGTACGGGCGGATTCGGTGCGGCTGTAGAGGGCACTAAAGATCTTTACCATTTCTCAGAAAGACGCCAAAGCTGCAAGTTGCTTTTCACACTTCGCTGTTAAAAAAAAATAAATTTAACCCTCTTTAGGAGCAAGTGGGACCACATCAGACTCAAGTATTACAGCTTCTCCCCTTTTAACCACTAATAACAGGTTGAGCTAATTTCTGTTTTGCTTTGGGGTTTCTTTCTTCCATTTCTAAGAAACGGTTAGTTGTGTGGAGCCCTCTTGTAGCACCAATTTCAGCAAGACAGAATATGTTCAGCACAAAGAAATCTCATTCCTTCAAATAAGAAACCTGCCTGAACTGCTGAGAAATGGCAATGCATCAGTCAGGTTGTTGTGGCTGAAATAGAGAGGGACCACAAAGAGATCTGGTCACATTAACAAGAATCCTAAAAAAACTTCTGTGCGTCTCAAAACACTTGGGGTGTCTCACTTGTTTAGTTTTGCACGTCTCTGAAATTTCTGGGTTTGGCTAGAATAAAGCAAGTCTTTTCTTGTGGTATTTTCTGCTACCAGGAATTGGAAATCTCACAAGAAATCCTGTTCTGATGAGATTCCCAGCCTGATATATAGCTTATAAGAGAAAGTGCGGATTAAATTTTGGATTTCAGCGCTTCGTATGAGACGGGTCAAATTCTCCAAGAAATAAAGATATGAATTGCTCTGTTGTAGTCTGAGAATTGTTTTCAGATTGCAGGCCACTGACTCGAGTCAATATTAAAGGCAAAGTCCGTATCTTCAATCAACACAGGATACCTTTTACTGCAGATTTCTAAGGATACTCAGTGTTTATTACGTGCAGCTCTACGGCTGATCCTACAGCCTGAGCACAGACTCCTCTCCAGAAATCTGCACAGTCATCTTGTTTTTCCTGGGTATTCTGTCAGCTTTGCATCAGATCCATACTAGAAAATTTAGCATGACTAAGTCTGCCTACTGCCAAATTGTATTGCCATAGTTATAATGGTGTAGCTTTCTCCGCAGTTTCTATTCTGGAATAAGTGTGCCTAATAATAACACTATAATTACACTGCTATGATTTCACTGGTAACCTGCCCCGTGTACTCAAGCCTTAAGTGCATACCCAAAAAAATACCACACGGCGCAAAGGAATTCCGATGCACACACTCAGCAAAGCCATGCACACGCTTCAGGAACATGCAGCTTTGTAAAAGAAAGTTGTTTGATTTCACTCGGCCGATACCAGGGCCACACACAGCCAGTCAGTACAGATCCCTTCTGCACCTCTGAGGGCATTTTATTTTTCAAGAGCTGCACCTTCCATACCAGAAATTAATTGCAGGTGGAGAAGTTGAAGACACCGAGATATCCCGGTGAAATGCTTTAACTGAACTACTGGAAGTCTTGCAAATTACTGGTTATCCTAAATTGATTTTGTCAGCTATCTCCGAGTGCTGTGTGAGCTGACAATTTCCCTTTAAAAAGGAACTGGCTACTCTTGGCTCTCCTCCTTTTGAAATGGAGATAAATCAAAATGATGAGTTTTAGCTATGGTTTGGGGGCAGGTTTAAGTCAGGTTTATGGTTCAGTCTCGATGGCAATATATGATATTGAGATTATAAAAGGCATTTTCAGCTTTTGGTCCAAAGTGAGTGAGCCAGTTGGTAGCTGTTGGAAGGGATTAACCTCGTGGCTACTATCACACCGTGAGCAGGAACAGGCTAAGAGCAACCAGCCAGTGGGACATAAGCTCAACTCTCTTTTACCCTGAGATCTGGTGGAATTTGATTTTCAGGTTCCATTTTTAGTCCATCTGGAAATAAAGCCAACCAGGTGGGTGTGACAAAATATTCACATCCACGAGCAGCTTGTCGGAGGGTTAGCTGGTTACATGAGCATCTATCAGTCATATAAGTACACGCCAGCTTGTTCCTCCATGCACAAGTCCCAGCTCATATGTAAGGTACGGGTACTGATAACACGTGCTACTTTAAAAAGTGCATCAGGCAAGCGTGGGGTTTCAATATTAAGCAGTCAAGAGGGATTTGCTAGCCCTGTTTGGCCAGATGGGTCTTGCTGCATTGTTTCTTCTCCTTCCCTGGCTGATCGCCCATGCTCTTTGGCACGAATAACTGCACGTTCAAACAGAGCATTTGGTTTCCACGAACACATGTGCATGCGACCTTCAAATTCACTTCCACAAACATTCGTGTCGTCGTAGGTTAACGGGTGCGCGAATGGTACTACATGAAAAGAGAGGTTACTGTGAAATTTCTATTAGAGAAGCGGTCTTCTGCACTTGAAAAGCAGCAAAATTATATGGGACCCTTCTTGTCTCCGATACAATGAATTCAAGGATAAGTCAGATATTTCAGAGTTAATGGCAATCAGCCAGTTGGACGAGGTAATTTAATATCCACTTCTAGTTACAATAGGGTGCTGGTGACAAGACCAGGATGGTTTTATCTGGATTTACACTAAAAAACAAACCTTTTCTTAAAAGCAGTTGGAAAGGGAAAATAAAGATCTATTTCAAGCATAGAAACAGAATAAAAAATTGAAATCTGGAATGCAAGTTCTCCCTAGGAACCGCAGATACTCTAAGTTAACAAAAATGATGTAGCTTAACTTATAAAAATAGTAAAACAGTAAAAAGGTACCACATGTTCCTCCCGGACTGCAAGCCAAGCAATTGTTATTACATTTAAATCATGTTCTGACATAATGTTGTAGAAACCCTGGAAAAAATGAAGCCCACGCTGCCGACCTATACTGTGCTAAGAAAGCAGCGTGTGCTGGGCGCCGAGCAGCCCGGTTGCTCTTTCTTAGCCACTTGCAGGAGAAAACAAAGTATTCAGATTTCCTCATTCCCAGTAACCAACCCGTATTGCATGAGACCAAACGAGCTTAAAACAAATGACACCTCGGCTTCGTGAACTCGGCGGCCCAAGGGCGGGAGGGTTCAGCCCTCAGCCGTCGGTGGCCTCGGCGGCTCCCGGGTCGGCCGTGCCGAGGGCCA
>NW_010553581.1:0-12040 GCF_000687285.1 Phaethon lepturus | reverse complement strand
TGTGGAGCTGCCTCTTCCTTTTTCCTTTTGAAACCGCCGTGCAGCTAAGACACTGGCACGGAGCGTCGGTGTCCCTGGGGCTTCTCTGTGATACGCAAGATTCACTGCTTGCTTTTGCTCGTTCTCCCCCTCCTTCCAGGGTTTTCTTTATTTTCTTCTTTCTCACCCATTCTGCCCCCCGCCCCCATCTCCTCAATTTAAGATGAAAGCACAGTTTTGCCTGGTGGTAAACCTGCCAGTTATTAAAAAGGTTCTGATTTTTCATAAGTGACTTCAAACTGCTCCTGCAAGTCTGACGGCTGAAGCAGTGGGCAGTAATTCTGAGAGGAACGCAAGTCCTGTCCTGGGAAGAGTCTCAGCTTTATGTATGTCCACGGGACAAGGAAAAAGCATCAGCAACACCTAACACTAACGCCTGGTTTCAGGGGCTATAAGGCAGCAGGGTTTCAAGGATCAAGTTCCCCAGATTTTTAAAGCCATAGCGTCTCAGCTTTTTAGATAGATTGAACATTAATTGCCCGTATTGTCATTTGGTTAAACACATGGGAATTACGCTGATGTACAACTGCTGCAAGTAGAATTTAGGCCATGAGGTTAATGCTTACGCTGCTGTCTGAGGCCACAGGAATCTGCTTTTCCAGGTAGCGTCCCAGGTACGTTTGTCTCGATGACTCCCGAAAGCCGTATTTCCCAGCCCTTTAGTGACTTGCACGTAAGCAGCTCTTGGGTAACCACTTGACTTTTCCATGTGTCCCAAGAGCTCTAGTGTTGCTGATTCAGCAACAGCATAAGAAAACTTCAGGCGGAAAATCTGCTTGGGCTGTAGAGCAGCTGGACACCAGCGACAGTGTGATCCCCTGTCACACAAGGCTCTTTACATGTTTCTCTGTATCTTTTTATTTGTAGAGGACTCAACGTGGTAATAAAACAAAACAGAACAAAAGCCTCCTGTTAATGATTTCTACGAGTTGAATAATAAACCTCCCCGCTGCTGTCCTACAGCGCAGCACACCATGCCGCTGCTCAGCAGTCACAAAATATTAGTCGTGGTGCCCCTGTCCTTCCCCAGCTCTCCCTGCTGGCTTGTTATCTTTCGTATTGTGTTATGCTCAAAATGAGCTTACAGACTCCTTCAAGCAAGGACACAGTGGACCAGTTCCTCTTCATGGTGACTCGAACGAAGCTAAGTTGATTTTCACCATCTGCAAGGTTTGAGCTCATTGAGATTTTATCAGTTCACTCTTCTGACCATTTTGCTCCATGTGCCTTCTATATGAAGTAGCTTTAACGCACTCTCAAAGTGAAAAGCATGAAATGCTCTAGTGAATGAACCTCCCACGATCAAAACCTACCATTTTAGCACAGGCACGCAATTAGTTTTCCAATTAGCGTAAACAAGTCCATCCAGATTATATTGTAATATGAAAACAGGTTTAATTTGATTCAGTCGCTTCCAATAAAAGCCCGTCACAGTTTATTTGTATGGAAAAAAAACACAAACCCAAATACAAATAACGTGGAAATATATCTTCCTTTTAGCTTCCAAAGTGCTTTTAGCTCAGTGAGGTCTGGGTGGTCCATGAAAATGAGATGATCCAACAGGTATTAAAATGAACTGCATGAGCTTTTGCTACGGAGTCAGCATGTCCCGAGGTGAGGGGCGAATTGGATGGGCTGATGGAAAGGGCTGCAGCCAAAGGTTTGTGGCACAGCATGGAGTTCCAAAAATCTTGTAGGCCAAAAATGAAGTGAATATTTCATGTTTGAAGGCATTCCTTTTTCTTGGAGAAGATCAGTCATTTTATCTGGATCTAGTGTCCACGTGCAAGTGGCAACACACTGAAACGGCAGAGGGTAAGGTCGATTTTAGGTGGACACTTTGTGGCTTTGACTGATGTCTGATTTTGCTGTTTCCCAGAAAAGCATGGCTTTTTCTTTGGCTCCTCTCTCAAAAACTAGATCCTCTGCTATATTGAAGATCTGAGAAACATTACCGAAATCTGTTATACAACAATGCACAATCCTCTTGACCACACACTTCTGCTGCATAGCAGGGATTTAAGAACTCTGTGGGAATGCAGTATCTTGTATCAGAGGAGAACACTTGGGATCCAGGAGTAAATCTGAGACACTTATTGTGAGCAGAGCTGGAATGTGTTATTCTGCATCCCAGATCTGACTTCACTACATCTTAATCAGTCTCATCAGAAACTAATGGGAAAAAAAACAGTTTTAGGTTTCAATGGTTGTAGTACCGAATATCTTCAGATATTGAATTTTAGCTTGCAGACAACAAGAATGCATATTTAAGTCCGAATGGGAATTAGATAACTTGGAATGCCCGCCTAAAAGAAAAGAAATGCAGTTTTAACTCCTCACTCCATCACAGGCGTGCTGGGATATGTCTTTAACACCCACAGTGCTGGGATTAATAGTTCAGGCATAGCATTATATTAGCACTGCTGCACAGCTTCTGGCCCAGAGCTGTCTTTCATCCACTTGACTGGGAGCACGCACAAAACTAGATCCTGCTTGTCTGTACCCTTAATGTGGACATACTATACTCACTAGAGGCAGAAATTCTTCCCTGATGTTAGCCAGCTAAAAGCAGGACATTGTCTCTGCACTAGTCATGTCTCGCCTCTGCAGGGAGAGTTATGCCTCAGCAGAAGGATCCTCCTTACATCCCTGCATCCTCCGCATCTAAGGGTGGGGTGAGTGCCTCTTTGGGGGGTGTCCAGCCAACCAGCTGTGAAGACAGCATGGAAGGTGGAGAGTTGCTCAGGTATCCTAGTAATGAGGCCAGGAAGGCACTTTATTTTCAGTTTCAGATATGCTTCTGTCCCGGATGGATGTCTTGGGTGAGAAGTCAGTACATGACCCTTCTGCACTTGCTCTGCCCCAACCAGTTACCAGCTATTTCCTTGACCCTTGTTTCCTGGCCAGGTTCAGCTTGTGCTGCTTAATGCTGTTTCTTGGATCTTCTCAGCTCATTTTGAAGTAAACAAAGGGTCAGACTTTCCCGTAATCCTCACACATCATTGCCATCTTTGTATGTCTTTGCTACAGAGCAGAACAAACACAAAGACTGCATCTCGATGTACCCTCTGCACCAAGTCCCTTCAAGTGTAAAGTGAAAATGTTGGCAGGAAAATAGGGGAAAGTTGGGTGGTTGCCTGTGCCCTACCTGGCTTGCAGATAAAAGAATTAGATTGCCAAGTCTGCTAGTCTTTTAAGCTTGACAAATCCACATACTAGGCATTTGAATAGACATAAAAAGTTGAGGGAATATCGTTTCTAGAGCTACAAAGCTTCACTTCTTGTATTGCTTCTCAAATGAATTCAGATAATCTTATAAAACTCCAGGCTCTTTTATTTCTTCCATTCATTGTGCTGTTTCATAAATTATGGATTCCTATTATTCTTTTCTTTTCCAGTCCACCTTCATAAATTTTTCACTTGTTTTCTTTCCTGTGTCCATGTGTGTCTGTATGTGTTCTCAAAGAAAGAGTTGTTGCTCATAGAAATACATCCTGGCTTTATGCAGACTGCAGCAGAAAGAACAGCACTCCCCAGTCACGACCATAAAACCTTCAGTGCTCTCTGTATCGCTCCCGGGTGCCAATCCTGCACAGGTGGAAAAAGCCCCTCAGCATGCTACTTCCTCGGGCAGCACATGCTCCAGGGATCCTCTTTATGAGAACGATCACAAAATATTTAGCAAACAGTCTCTGAGATTCCTGAGCACCCGAATAGATGAATCAGATAGCTCAGGCAGAAGGTTAGAACTGATCAGTCCCATTTTCCATCACAGGAGAAATCCAAGATCCTTCCCCTCGAGGGAGCCCACAGCGCTTTCCAGTACTTCGGAGGTAGAGGGGCAGAGACATGACAACCCTCAGGATCGTTTGTAGCTTTCACAATATTATAAGTCCTTGTGTTAGTTGATCATTCGCTAAAGACATTTTTATGTAAGTTCAGTTTTTTTATGTTATTTGCTAATTACTCTTTGTGTTTAATTATGGCAAAGTTTAAACTACACAGGCAGCCACTAATCCGCATTATTCAAAGACATTTTCCAAAATTCTACTCTAAACATTCTTTGCGGTCCTTAACAAACAGAGGCAGTTCTCAGTTGGCCCAAAAGTCACATTGCAAATATTTTCACAAAAGCAAGGATGAGCAAAATGATCCTAAGGCCAATTCAATTCATTACACAGACTTCCACCCATGTTTAATCTGGAGAGCCCCATTTGTTTTCCTGAACTCCCTTCCCAACCCTAAATGAAATTAGGACCAAGCCTACTTGGACCATCATGGACTGAAGAAAAATACGCTTTAAATTAATTTCTAGGTCTCCTTAATTTCCCCACTACTGAGACAGAAGTACTGTTCCTTCCTTATTCCAATACTCCTCAGCGCTCCGCGTAAGACAGCATTAACAGAAGTTGCTTCTTCATTAGGAGAGTAGCTCCTGGTTTTGGAGATGGAGACTCAAGTTCCTGCTTTTACACAGATTATATCACTTGTCCTCCTTTATCCTTTAGAAACGGAAAAGAAACATTTCCTTAATAATTGCATTAGTATTTAGAGTGATGAAACATGCAAGTAGTAGTGGATAGGGAATTCAAGCTGCTGTGTGCTCATCTAAGTACACAGCGTGGTAACAACAGCATAAATACTGACAATAGTGAGGTAATGTTAGTGTAAAGCTATAAACATTATTAGACCCAGCACACATCAGCCTAACTTGATGGGACTCTAGGAAGACCAAATAGGAAAGCAATGCAAGAAATTTAAATAAGCTGTCTTAAGAACACAGTAGGAGGAAACCAGGGCAAGATGTTAGCTTCAAGGGTCCTCCCTCCATAAAGCTGGAAGTCTTAGTTTGCTAATGCTAAAAGCCAGGATTTTAAACATCCAACAAACAGTTAAAAGACCTTCTCAAATACAGAAGTGTGACTCACTCATAAGAAGCTATCTAGGGAGATGGGGTGAGAAAGAGACCAAGGAGTTTGGAGGTGTGTTCTGGTGTTCCTGGACACAGGGAAAGGTTGTCCATAAGCTGTGGACACATGAGTTCTTCTGGATCCAGTGCTGCCGAAGGAGGTCACAGCCTCCAGCCTGCCCGTACTGCCTATCCCAGCCTTGAAGCTGGTGTTTTCTGCTCCCCAGTTCTGACTGGTGAGCTGCCTGTAGAAATGGTCCATGGCCAATTCATCAAAAACAAGCTGAATCAAGCTTAAGCTGTTTAAATACTAAGTCTTTGATAAGATGGAAGGGTAAGGAAAGCTCCTGGAAGGAATGAAGGAAAATAACGTCTGTATGACTCGCAGAATGACGTCCAGACTGGGCTGTTGTCCAAAGTCCTAGAGGAACGCAAGACTGTGCATAAGCTGGCTCATTGATCGTTGGACTGACATGCATTTTCACCGGAAATATTTTTTGCTATAAGAGAAGAGGGGGGCAAGCCCTAGACTGTGGATCACAAACATGTCAGCATGCCCAACAGTGTGGGGTATTCATAAATATGTGGTTGTAGCAAAAGGAGCAAACGATGAGCTTCAGGTTTAAATCCCCCTGAATCTTTTTGGCAAGTGTACCACCTTGGTTCAGGCTTCTTTGTAGGGAAAGGAAAAAATAACTTGGGGAGATTCAGTTAGATTCTTTGCTTTTCTCCTCCTCCAAATTTGCCCTTGAAAAACCCTTGTTTTCTTTTGTTGACTCAAGGAACCAATTTAAGGTTACAAGAGGCACACAGTACACTTAAGAGTTGATTTTTTCATTCTTTCAGGTTGTTGTTCATGCAGGATTCATCTGAGCCATTTATTGTCTGTCACAGCTTTAAAGTAAAATGCATCACGTAGAAAATCCTTACCGCAGGCATCCAGGACTCTCTGCCAGACACCGGTAAAGCTATTGTGACCCTCCAAACTTCCTGCAAAAACAAAGTTAGTTGATGTGCTGGCACACCAGAGCTCGATGGATATTTAATAGCCCTGCCATCTTCGGGGATGCATTCATAAATTGCAAATAGAAAGATAGGGGGGGTTTCCTACCTTTTTTCCTTCTAATTTTGGTGACACTAATGGATTGCCCAGAGTTAGGATGGTCTGCAGAACTGTTGTGAGTGTCCTCAAAATCAAAACAATTGTTCTCTGCCCTGAAACCCAGGTGAGTGCTTGCTGTATTTCAGAGTGAATTCTTTTTTTTTTTTTTGCACCAGCAGATCTCCATTGTCCTATACCTTCAGTCAGTGTGCTGTGTACTCGAACTTATCCTGCTTCACAAACACTGGATGTTATACAGTGATGAAGGAATTTATCTCATGTCTACTAACAATGGGATTTTATTCTTTTAATCAATCTAATTTCCTATTTCCATTAGTTACAAAGTTTTAAGTTTCTTTGGGAGCAACAGGAGACAGATCTCTACCTTTAATAATTTTTTTTTAAATTACAAGTATGGCAAAGAATTGTTTTCTTCCTGTGGATTCTTTAACTTAGTTGTTTGTAGAAGCTTGTAGTGTTCACCCAAGTTAAAAGTTCACAGCTTGAATATTAATAAAATTAGGAAACTCCTTGAGAAATCAGAGAATCTTCAACTCTGTATTTAATCAAATCTGCTTATTCTGCTAACACTTTGCAGATTCTTATTGTAACTGGTATTAATTTTTCTCCATTTGTGACCATCTAACTCCAAAAAAGCTCTGTACCTTTCCGTGTAGCCTGAAAAAAATGAGTGAACTGCTCAGACTTAGTAAATGGACCTTGCTGCTTTTAAACCCCTCATAAAATCAAATATTATCTTAAGAAATCCTAATCAAATTAATCTTCAACTCTATCTTCCCTCTCTTCACCCTATGACTTCACCCTGAGCTTGCCTGAGTATGACCTGAATCTCATTTACTTCCCATTAGAAAAAATGGAGTGAACTTCTAAAAAAAATAACCTTTCAATTACCTTTTAAACTCCTAAAAGAGGACTCATTTTGACCATGACATCATTCACTGATGATTTTAGCACATGGGCCACATTCCCTGGTTGACCTAATTTATCTGAGCTAACAGAGATAAGTAGACAGTGAAATATGAAAAGTCCTTCGTAGTCATTGGTGAACTTAAATTGTTTTTCATACCTATCTCTAGATAGATGCCCACACCTTATAAAGAACAGAAACATTAGGTCAGGTGGGTGTGCAGCCAGATCTCTGCTCATACAGGCTGGAGGAGAGCTGGATACTAGGACACGGATAAGCTGAGATTCATGTGCAATAACTTTCGTTAGACATCTAGAGAAATAAGTCCTTCCAAAGAGCTATCCATCTCTCCTTTCTCAGACACCTATTTTAACATGTGATGAATCTCTCTCCAGAGAAAGCCATTTCTCTCCTCTCATGATAAAGGGAGCCTCGGATGACTGATGCCTAAATTTAAAATGCCTAAAGTCCATGAAGATGGATACCACCTCAAGCAAACAGCACAGCTATTAGGATGAATAGATGGATATTTAAGAAGCTGTACAAATCTCAGAAGTTAGAGGATGTCTAATCAGCGGAGTATAAGCAGGATCTGGTTCAAGTCCAATCTTTGTGAACTTGTAAGCTTAATCTGATATAGTTTTTTTCTTAGAGAAGTTTGTTAAATCAGCCTAACCATGGCTACGTCTCATTTTGTCAGCCCACTTACATCTACGTAAAAGCAGACTCACAAATAGACTGTATAGATATATCTTACACCCTTAAAACTATTGACACAGTTTTGACTGATGCAGTTCTTATTTTCCTAGATTCACATTCCAAAAACTAGAAATCCACATTTGGCCCAGAGACCCAAAACACAAGGACTGTCAAGAATAAAGCTGTCAGCACGCTGTTTTCATCAGAGTATCAACCTTGCAACCATCTTCTAGACCTTTACAGCTGAGAGGAGCTTAGCCATTAACTCCAATTGTGGTAGTATTAAAACCACACTGCGTTTTTCAAATAAGGCTCCCTTCATTTCCTCCTTCCCTCCCCTTGTCTCTTTCTTTCCTTAACCAGGTCAGCCCTTTTCCAGCACAGGCAATTGAACCCCCCCTCTTCGCCCCCATGAGGTCCTGCTCTGCGGGAGCCCCCCTTGTGCCCCCCCCGCTATATATCAGGGCATTTATGAGACACTCGGCATCAACAAACTTAACGTATGTGATCATTCCAGGTAACTCTGCCAACCTGCTTCTCCGAACAGCTGCTTGTAAGTCTATTCTCCATTCCCAGCCTCTAAGGCGGTTTGCTGCTGTAGCCCTGACAGCCTGCCCTGCTGCGTTAAGGTAGTCTTTAACTCACCCCAGAGGAACTTGTTTTGTTATTCTTCATGGATCTGCTTACTCATTTTCCATCCCTGCAAGATAGGTTTTAATGGATTTGATACAGTACCAGGAAGGCCTCATTGGAGACATAATTAATGGATGCTCAGCATAGGAAAACTTTGACTTAGAAAATGTCATATATCAAGTGAACAGGACCAATTAAGGTAGCCAGGTTTTCAGCAGAAGTAGCTTTAACATCATCAGGATTTCCTACTGAATGTACTGTTTGGAGAAGGTGAGTGGAATTGGGGGTGATGGCAGGGAGGGTAGAATTTGTTTTTCCATGGTGGAAAGTAATCTGCCACTCTTGGGAATGCTTTACCAACACCAACTGCAAAAACATCCATGTTGCCAGTTTACATTAGGGATAATATTGTGACTGCGTTTAAACTGGAAGAAACCACTCCATCAGTCAAAGGAGGATTTCAGGGGATATGACCTTGAGTAATGTTCTGGCTTAGAGAAAACTGTGGATTTGATCATTAATAATATTTTGCATGATCCATTTTTTATTCAAAGCAGACTTTGTCAGCCAAAGGAGTAAAACCCTCTCTCATGTTCCATCTTTCTCCATTTTAGTGCAAGCAAGAGGAATCTCTATGAAAATACCCTCTGTTTGCCAAAATTGAAAAGATAACATTCCTAAGAGTGAGACTAGATTCACCTAAGGTCTCTTCAAGTTGTAAGATGGTCAAATTTGCAGTCTCAGCAGCTTGGACAGCAAAACATAGCTAAGAGAGAGGGGATTTTTCTCTCCTGGAAATACCTTACGAATCTGGCTGAGAAAGCCTTTCATAGTTAATGCTTCACGTACATAGAGCACAACTATTGTCAGCCAGACGAGTTGTATCTGAACCACGTGGCTATAGCTGCTGCTGTGAAGACCCCCGTACAGTTTGCAAAGAACTGTCACAACGTCTTATCATTTTGCAGTTGTCTGGGCATCTTCCATCAGCTTGAGTGCTGGGAAATGATGGTATATGCCTCCTGGGAACTGGGGAATGGGGAGACTGCAGCCATCTCCCATCACACTCCAAGGGATGCTTCCCCACATCTTGGAGGGTGGCTTGGTTCTTGCTACATTTTAGCACAGGGAAGTTCATGCACAAAGACATCTGCAGGTGGTTTATATTTTTTTTCACTGCCAGTTGGCATTGCTTTTATTAGATCCCCTGCACTGTGTTTTGCTATTTGTTACCTAAACAGCTGCAGACTCTTTCTTCAAGGCCTCAGAAGAGAGAGCCCTTTTTGTCTAGCAAATAACATTATTAGAGGTTGGATCTGCAGTAGCACATAGGAGCTCATATTCAAGCCATTTTGCCTTCAGCAAGAGAAACTCTTTAGCAACAAATGTCCTGTGATCCCGTGATTCACCGTAGCAGCACCAAAGTCCAGCTCAGCAGGGTAAGTTATCAGTCCAGATTCAATGAAAGATTAGTCACTGTGGGAGTTCGGTTCCTCTATTATTCATGCCATTCTGCTACAGCCAGATTTATGTGTCAGGAAAAACATACAAACGGAATCCGATTTACTTGCAGAAGTTCCTGTTCTGTTTGATTTATGTTTAAGTAAATAAAGACATATGTCTTGTAGGTATTGGTCTCTGGCTCCCTTTCTCTTCATAGATCTATGTCTAATTTATCAGCTTCTTTCTTTGCTGGGCTTCTATTTATGAGAGTTTGCAAGAAGGCAATGCTAGTTGAAGGGAATGCCT
Source organism: Phaethon lepturus (assembly GCF_000687285.1). Classification (NCBI taxonomy): domain Eukaryota; kingdom Metazoa; phylum Chordata; class Aves; order Phaethontiformes; family Phaethontidae; genus Phaethon; species Phaethon lepturus. Next base: position 1,981 of record NW_010553581.1, on the reverse strand, counting down.
TTGATAATTTGAGGTTTAACTTTTGGAATAGTTTTGCACTGCAGTTTGCTGCACTTCTAGCAACGTCTAGCTGCTCATCTTGAAAGAACTTTGCGGAGACTCCTAAAACCACACTGTGCAGGGAAAGAAACAACCCTACTTGTTGTTTTCTAAGCCATATGGCAAATTAATTACCGAACAAGGCCAAGGAGCCAGAAGTCCTGGTAGGTCAAGTTCCATGAACTCAGCAAACAGGCCAAAAGACCTATCGTTACTAACCCATAATTAACCGCCTAACCATAAATTGTTCATAGCTGTTTCAGGCACATTGAAACACAACGTGATGAAACAAGTGATGCTCTATTTCAAAATTAAAATTTAGAATCAAGAAATTTAGTAATTTTGTTTAGATTCTTTTTAACAGAAAAAAAAATTGTTGTTGTTGTTTAGATTATTTTCTTCTGTTCTATTTTTGTTCTTTTTATCCACTGGAAACAGCGCAGAGAATATACGATATTGAGTTAAAGGGAAAAAACTTCTCATCGTTACTCATTTCCATATAATAAATAGTCCAGTGCAAGTCAAACTGAAATTTCATCATTGATTCCAAGTTAAAAAGGGGGAGTGCTATATATTTACTAGATATTTGTTTGACATAACGGCAATGGTCGGATTCTGCAAAAATTCTACAAAAGAAGTTAATGAATCCACACGTCAAGAATTTGCTCCAAATGAGTTCTCCACTCAGCATAAAATAACCCCTGGCCATTCAGGCCCAGGGAAAGATCATCCATTCTCATGGATGCCGAGTTGCCTGTGTGATGCCCAGTACGAATGCTGAATTCATACCATGCACTTGGTAGAGCAAGATTTTAGGAAGTCTGAGAGACTTACTGGGAAATAAGGGAGAGAAGAGCAATAGCTGAAGCTGAAAATAAATATTAAAAGCTCTAAAGTTTTTCAAAATGACCCAAACTCCTTTTTGACATGAAACAGCTGTCCAGCTATCCTGGCTAAGAGGATATTTCTGCAGGACACCGGGCTGAATGTGCTATTCCCTTGCCTGGCATCCTGCATCGTTTGACTCCTTTGTTTCATACAGAAGGTCTCACAGAGGTCTTTTTTTGATGAGTTTTCACAGGTCACCTTTGATCTACACATCAGTGTACCTTTAATGGCATAAGTGAGCACCCACGTGGCTAGAGGCAGCCTACATCCCATGGTGGCCAGCTCCAGTAGCACCAACGCTGCTGGAAAATCAACTCACTAATGTGAATGTTTATTTGGCCACTCTTACTACCCGCAGTTCCCTTTGCTGTTCAGTTCTACTAAACAGCTTGAGAAAATATTTATCAGAGGAATGTGGTAACAGATTTATTGAATCCCCAAAGCCTGAGGTCAGATTTTTAACATCGGGAGCCTCTGCAAGTGAGGGAGAGGAGGCAACACCTCAGAAATAAGAGGCAACCCACGAGATCACTGATGTTTCTGCTAATTAATAGGAAGTCTGTGACCAATAAAACTTTCATAGAATAGAGGTTGGCAAGATCTCTTCCCGCTTGAACAAGCCCTGGAACTTACCTGAAAGATGTGCATAGTTTCCACACAGCTGTCAAGTTTATGAGCATTCTGTGGGAGTTTGTTTAAATAGATTTTGGGCCTTTTTAATGCATTTTTTTAAATAGGATTGAAATTTATAATGGCACTTTTGTTTTAGTCTGCCTTGACATTTAGTTCAAATGCATGTAATGGAATGCCACTTCCAATAATAGCTCCAGATCGAGTGCAATTTAGAGTAGGACCTACAGTGGGACAGGGGCATGGGGTGCATCAGCAATGGGACTCTTGAAGAGCATTGTAACATGCCAGAGCCTCATGGACCTCGCATAAGAAAAGAAATCATTCTCTTTCTATAGAAATCTGAAAGGATAAACTAAACAGTATTGGCTGTAGTCATGACTAGCATTTCTACCCATGTACAAGAAAGGCTGGAAGGAGGATC
>NW_010553580.1:0-1107 GCF_000687285.1 Phaethon lepturus | reverse complement strand
TGGCACCCGGCAGACGGGAAAACCCCATCCCCACATGCACCCGGCTGGAGAGCGGAGTATTTACCTAATGGTATGCTCAAAATAGATATCGTCCATGGAAGCCGTGACGCACGGGCAGCCAGCGTGTCTCTCGGCTGGAAAGGAAAAACAAACTGCATCAGCAACCTGCAGCAACGCGTCGAGCATGCGAGGAGCACATGTGCTCCTCTGCCCCACCGCCGCTGCCTCGGGGCTGGTGGCACTGGTGAAACCCCGGCTGGCGTCCCCTTCCCTGCTCACGCCCGCCTGCTGCACTTGCAGGGGATCAGAGTGGGGTTTGGGGGTTCTCCACCCTGTAGCAGCATGGGTTTGCAGATGTTTTAAGGATTTGGAGGGTATGTTGTAACTAGGAGGCATGTTGCCCTGCTATCTGCCTTCCCTCGATGCTTTCAGCCGCTGCGGGGATGCGCAGGCAGCCGATACCATCTCCCCATACACAGCAAATATTTTAAAGCCACCCTGCCTGTCTGGCTTTCCCTTGGGACTCCAGCAACCTCACACTGCAAAATTGCCCTGGGAACCTCATCGAACTGCAAAATTGCTCCCGTTGTCCTGCCACAACCTCCCCGTGCTCAGTGCCCTGCAGCATGCATGGTAGGGTGGCCGATCCAGTGAGCTCCATCGCTTCTTTGGATATTAGGAAAAATTTCTTCACCGAGAGGGTGGTCAGGCATTGGAACAGGCTGCCCAGGGAGGTGGTGGAGTCGCCATCCCTGGAAGTGTTCAAAAAATGTGTGGATGTGGCACTTCAGGACATGGTTTAGGGAACATGGTGGCACTGGATTAATGGTTGGACTTGATGATCTTGAAGGTCCTTTCCAACCTAGTGATTCTGTGATTCTGTGATTCCCCCCCTGCCGGGACGCAGGGGATGTCACTAACCTGGTCTCGCCACGCCATACACACCGGGCAAGGAAAAGGGCAGCGTTTGGGAAGAAGTAGGCGTCGATTTTGATCTGTCCCCAAGCAAGCACGCGTGCTCTCTAATTACTCAGCAAAATGGCATGACATGGGTCCCCAGCTGGCGTCAGCTCCGAGGAACGGCACTGGACCGCCGGGCACGCCGAC
>NW_010553579.1:0-14505 GCF_000687285.1 Phaethon lepturus | reverse complement strand
TTTTTTTTTTAAATCCACTTTTTATTAACAATTTAATTACCTTGAAGTCATCGGATACTCTCCAACCCTTTAACTTTGAAGCCAAAAAAAAGGAGCAATATCTTTTCTCTCCGCTGGCCTCATCTCAGCAAGGGTACATAAAAGCTTACACTGAAGTACACACATCAAGACTGCAGTTTTCCTTGAGTGAACTAACAGCAGCAGGATACCAGAGGCATTACACTGTCTAGGCACAGCAAGTGTAAGGTGAACATTTCAAGGCAGTCGGGGAATCAACACCAAACACAGAGCTTAGTGCTAATTTTGGACAGCTGCAGCTTTTACTGCTCTGTCTTTGCCTGCAGTACTGCCAAAGGAGTCATTGTTCTCTGGAGTTCAGTCCTGGCCAGCTCCCAGGGACAGACAACTGGCAGCATGTAGCGAGGCTGTGCCATGGCTTCACCTGCTGGCACCTTCGCTGAAATTTACACAGACCTCCACACTCTAAGTTTGCTTCCATTCTGGCAAGTGACTGAAAGAGTGGAATTGTGAGTTGCCATATTTATCTGCACCTCTACTAGATCTCCAAATTCCAGTTGGACCCTTCAATCCTATTACTAGTAACAAAACATTCTGCAAGACAGTCACACCTGAAAGATAAATGACACCTCAAAATCCCATTCTCTAGTCTGTGCCCATGAAAAAGCACATGCATCCTAGCAGTCTCCAGTGGATTTACACTGTGTAACTGACAAACTCAGCACAGCAACTCTGCTGATAACACACAAGGAGGAAGAGAATTTGTGTTATTCCTCCTGGGATGAGCTGACTCTGCAGGAAGAACAGCAACAAATTTTATTTTTTTTGTTGCTTAAAGGAACAAGGAGGATTAATGCACACAGGCAATAGTTCTGCAGAACAGAACAGATGTTTATATCCTCAGAACACACTCAAACAATATTTTGATTTCCTTTTCTTTAAAAATAAGAATTCTTCTCTAAATGCTGCTGCTGTGAATTTTAAACACAGCAGGTGAAATCTCTTGTAATAGACTCACGTAGACCAAGCAGACCATAATACAAGTCCTCCTATAAAATGAAACGAATAGTAAATGATTCAGATAAGCTACATTGATGTTAAGACTGGAAAGTATGTACCACGCAGTGCTAAAAACACAGTAATGTTATACATCTTACTGAACTTTAACAACTAACTTGCCATTTGAATTAAGGGACTCATTCTGTGAAAACAGTATCTCCACCATGGAAGAATTAGCATTACTAATTTTCTGACCTCTTAATGTTTAAGTGGATATAATAGGGGTCAGTACCATTTATATGAAATAAAAGGCATATAACAAAGAGGAACAGATTAATATATTTTGTTCATTTTTAAATTGTTTCTAAGTGGATACAGAAAGAAACTCAATTTCTAAGTCCCCACAACTGCAATTTCCAGTAATCAGTGGCCAAGCCAATAAGAAAAACCTTAAATGGCAGGGATAGCTAAAGAGGTGAACCAGCTGGAGAGTATGAGTTTTCCTTTAAAAAAGTATAAAGAGAAAGTAAAATAAACATCTATTAGGAAGAGTCTGTCAGCAGGAGGAAGGGGTAGGTCATCTCTTAAGAATCTTCCCATCTCCCCTCCCTTCCTTTTAAGTGATTTATGATGCATTCTAGCTGTTGATATCATCCCAGTCATCAGGACAGTTCTGCAGACATCTAACAATATGCAAATAAAAAGAGAGTTCTGTTTAGGTCAAAAGCTATCACAAGGAATAAAGCCAGAGCATTTTTTAACAAAAAAGAAAACAAGCACAGGTAGCCGTGCTGGTACAAAAGAACCCCAACTGTGACAATATCTAAAATAGAAATCCTTAGTAAAACATTGACATTAACGTGCTCTGGTAAGTCCCAGACTTGACCCTGGCAAGTCATGTGTATTTTGATTTCTAAGTGACAACACAAACCAATACACAAGGTTGCAGGCTTAGGCCATATAAAAGCAATTTTATTCTTTAATTAGTGGATCACTAAGGGCAATAAAAACCGGTTTGCTCAGCAGAAGACAGCAGAGCTTGCACTGTAGTTCAAGAGTGAACTCTGATGTGGCACAGAATGGCTCTTCCCAGTGCTGTATGACATTGAGATTTCAGAAGCACATTATTTGCTTCAGGAGCTGTTGATGGTCAGTTATTCTAGCATTGCCCACAAAAGGAAGGGATTCCACAGAATTTTATGTGTTTAAATGTACTAGTAGAACCAGCTAGTACCAGTACTATTTTATAATACCAGGAAGCTTGAACATTACTTCTACAACTACAAATATTATTCCTTTCATGGAATAGGATCAATATCTTAGATCTAGGTGATAAAACATCATGTCAGAATTCTTTGTAGCCCACCTCACAGCTCCTGAGACGGCGTGCCCATGCAGGAGTATTTGGCAGCAATGGCTGGAGAGGGATGGGAAAGGGATCTTCCACTACCCTGAAAACCAAAAAAATATAGTAAAAGTCTATACAGACAATTTCGTCTAAACTACAGGTAACATATCGAATCAGTGCATTATGTATAACCCTACAGCATATGATCAAACTATAGATATTGCATCAACTTGCCTTAAAAACCCAGAGTTCATTTTCCCCATATTCTATTTCATTGTTAAAATAATTCACAGTAAACATAAGTACTTAAAAAACACCACTGTTTTCTACATTCAAGATCTCTGAGCATTCAGTGTTCCCAGTATCGTTGCTTGATGACAACAGACAAAACATTGTGAAATAGACCAGTTGATTGTCTTGATAACTTTCTTACACAGACTGATGGTAGAATGCTAAAGATTAAAACCAATATCAAACACTTGTAAATGCTGCACATTTTAGTATATTTTTAAATTACTGAAAACGAGCTCCAATAACTATTTCAAGTAAGTATGTGCTCATAAAAATCCATTCACAAACTGTTTCTCTTCATTTTAGAAGTTTCTTGAATATATAAAAATCGTGCTGTAGTGACATTATTCTAATCTATTCCACGTTCTGATTTCAAGAGAGCATAAACCAATGCAAAGCCAGCCTGCAGTCCACGGAACAAACATCTTTCTCTGGGGATTTGTATTCTTTTTTTTTGGTAATTGTTGGGGGGTTTTGTTTGGTTGGGGTTTTGGGATTTTTTTTTTAAAGCAAAAAAGAATCCCAGATTATTCAGGAATTAAAATAGTAGGTACCACTTAGCATGGGGACAGAACCCAGTGGATATCAAGAGAAGAAAAACATAACAATTATTTTAACTTTAGAAACTTTGCTAAGCAATCTGCCTGTCTGATTGTTCCAACACACTGTTAGCAGCTATTTGCTCATATTTTATCAAGGAAAGCTTAAGAAGTTATGCAGAGAACAAAGATTAGGCTTTCCCTGTTAATGCCAACTATTGAAATCTGTCTAAAAAAATTAACCTCCACATTTAACACTTCTTGTGGGAGGATGGTTTATACAGGTTTTAACACACTCATACAAGAAACTCTACTCCCTCAAACTTCAACTTTCCCTGCAGTGCCTTCACTGGATCACTTTCAACTTTTGGTTGGCAGTATCAGTGTCTGGAGCAATGTCAATAATTTGCACTGCGCTACTTTAAATGCCCACCTATTGCTCTGGTCAGAATATATCCAACTATCTCTGGAATACAGGTACTTTAATTGCTTTTTCCACTGCTCTGGCACATACAGAAACTGCCTGCAAACACAGCTAGCTACACATCATTCACTAATAGTAATGGTTCATGACATCCATTGCAAGAACAAACTGCAAGGAAAAAATCCACTACTAACAGTGGATCAAAGTGACTGTTCACCCTTTCAACTCCTGACCTACCTGGTGGTTGTTTTTTTCGATATGGTGAGAGATGCCTGTGGATGTAGAATGTAACTGTTTGCACTGTCTGCTATAGCAGCCACCGCCACAGTCTGCAAGTTCCCATCACCACACTTCTCTTCCAAAACATCTTTGCAAAAATAAAACATCCTCCTGGTTAATAACTGAACTCAGAATGGGGAAATGACAAGCTATGATTAAACTTCGTGCGTTGGAAAAGCATGACATGAAATAAGATTTCTAGGTGATAAAGTAGTTTAGTAGTTGTAATCAATACTCAAATTCTAGGCACACATACAAAGATACATTTGATAAGGTTGTTTGTACTCAAGGACTTTGGTAATCACGCTACTGCTAATGAATCCTTCCCCAATGATGCACATAATCAGAAGAATTTGTAAGTTACCCTGCTTTACATTTCCACAAATCCATATACGATTGCACAACTATTTTGTTCATCTGCAAATCACACAATGATTGCTTTTAAAATAAGAAAAAAGGACATTACGATACTGCTTTGTACTTAGAAAAGAACACCTAAACAAGAAAAAAACAGGCCTCGTCATTGAATCTTACATACTGTTCAAACAAATGTTTTATCCTTTCTTGATAACAGGGAGCAATCCATAAGCCAAAAAAATACTGTTAGATTGAAGCCTGTGTGTATAGTTAAACAAAAACATAATGGAAAACTGTGAAAGCAGACATTTGATACTTTGGTCTCAACATAAAGGGAGCTCTATTTAGATGCAGGATTTTTTGCCCTTCAATTACAAAAGCTTCTGTCCCCCATTCCAAGACAGAGTGATAAGCTAGTGACTCAGTACAGAAATCACTTCACTAGAAAGCTTGTGCCAGAAGATTCGTAAGCGTGCACCTCAGAGTAACACCGCTCTGGCTCAAAGCTCAGAGCACTAGTTCCTTCTATACAGAGATGCCCTTAAGCCACTAAGGTCTGCTCTGAAGCCTGTGCCATTTCATGCATTACCACCACCTGCAGGCAAGTGAAACTCACAGGCTGATAGTCCATTCTCCTTCCCCTTTAGTCTCCATAATAAACCACTGATAAGTCTTCCTGACTGTCTCTTAAAGATCAAATCACTACAAAGTCTTTTACACAGTAAGTCTCTAGGAAAAAACAACAAAAAACCCCTGTAGCACTGTTGCAGATCATGTATTCAAATACTGTGAAACAGAGCTATGTACAAACACGAAGTCCCATGTAGGATGAAAAATGTTAATACAAAAATACTACTCAGCATTGCAACTCACTGCCTACAAAAAGTAGTAGCAATTCCTTAGTAACTGAAGGCTCACAATCAGCTTAAATTCATGTAAGACTACACTGCAACCAAACGGTGGGCTTATGCCTACAAGAGCAGGTAGAGAGGGAGGGAAGGATGAGCATTAGGGTAGGAGCAAGCCTGGAACATGACTTCAATCTCAACTCTTTTTTCTATCTACTCAGCATCATGACTCTAGCCTTACCTTTGAGCTCTCATTCCACAGGAGCACTTAGATTTTGAGAATTTTATACAGAAAATTCAAAAACCATTTAATAAAACTTGGAGAATTTAACAAAACATGACAACCTAGTTCTCAGTCTTATTTTGTGAATGCATTTTGCCACCCAGCAAGACTTGCAGATAAATAATCAATGCTTTCAGATTTCAGTATGTTCCTTTTCTAGGGAAAAGCTTAACATTTGCACTTCTAGTTTTGCATCTCACCACATACTTAAAATGTGATACTTAATACACTGAGAGGGAAAAAACTTAGCAATGAAGTCAGAGTTACATCTCCGTTTCTTCACTGGGGACTGCATTTCTACCTAGGTACTTCACTCCTGGCTTCACAAAAGGTGCATCACCACCAGTGATCTCTGGAACAGACTAGAAGAATGTTAATTCTTCTATCTGCATTACATGAATTAACTACTTCATTCAAAAGGAAGTAAAGAGACAGCGAAAATTTGAAGCTGATAGCACAGCTGTCTGACTTGGCACAAACATCCTTATTAATGGTAAATAAGGCAAGAAGCAGCTTTGTACTCGATATCTCAATCTATCCATCACATATCTAAAATGAATATAATAGCTCTTATTTCATAAGGCTTTTGCCCAACAGAAAATGTGGTGTGTGGGGTGCCAGATTCATAACCAGAAAGCAGATTCAGTAAGAATATATTTTTCTCTTGTAACTGACTAAGGAAAGGAAACACATACAAACAAGGTGCTTATAAGGAGATCATGCAGGATACGCTTAGTCACAGGAACACACACCTTCAAGTCCCACAGGTTAAACTCACCCTGTGTGCTGGTCACGTCCAGAAGCTGACCTTGAGGAATGATCACTTGGGCCATTCCTGGCTGGGCAGAAGGAATGACATGCAGCACCTGTCCATTTTCTGACTGGCTGGCAACAATCATCTATAAGGCAATTACACAAAAGCATGAATGGCACTAGTTTGTATGGTGATCATCATGCAGCACAACTGGGTTTGCTTATTACCAGAACAAGAAATATTTTGAAATTAGGGCCTGTAAATTAACTTGATTTCACATAATAAGGAAACTGTCTATTTACTGTCAGTTTCTTAAAATTACCTTCCCCCTTTTAAAATAGCCCTTTAATTGATTAAAGGGGAGAAAAAACAACTTAGGGGATTCTACAATGAATTAAACATTTATTTGAAACATACAACACTACTATTAAAGCTATGAAAAACCTGAAAGCCATTCATCATGAGAGAGTTACCTTTTTACAAAGTAAGTGTTAAGAATTACAAAGCGAAGTTTTAAGCAAATTAATTGGGGTGGTGGCGGTATTGTTGGGGGGGGGTGTGGATCGGAGAGGCAGCATAATGGGTTAGCTTAATCCTAATGTTCCAATCCCCCCAAAAAACCACAGAGAGACTTATCCAGGGAATATAGAGAAAGCAGCAGCGGTAGAAGTATGAGATCTCATCACACAATAACATCCAGGCTTGATAATGTTTAATAAAATTAATAATGGCTAGAGACAGGATTTGCCTACCTGAGGAAGGGCAACTGGAGCATGAACTGAACCACTGAAAAGTTTCACCTCGTTGCTAGAGATAAAGTCTGAATCAGCTGTTGTTACAACAAACAAGCACCATGTAAGAGTTCTTCAAAGAGCTCCCTCGTCTGTGAAAACACCACCGGCCCTGTTTCAGACACACTCACCATCTGCGCACTCGGCCCTCCGAGGGGCTGCAGCTCACAGAGAGGCTGCCCGGTTTGGTCTACCAGGTGGAACCCCTCTGCAGAGGGAGGCTGCGGCTGGGGTGGCCGGGCGGGCGCAGCCGATAATGGAGAGCTGCCCGAGAGGCGTACCGTGGTGGGCAAGGCTGCGGGAGAGTCACTCTGTCCAAACAGTGGATCCCTGGAATCCATGCAGGTTAGATGCTTTCACAGAGGAAAACCAGTAAAATGTACTTTAGTCCTGAGTAGCAATTTCTATTTAAAAAAAAAAAAAAAACAAAACAGAAAAGAACATTTAAACCGGTGTGCTGTATTGTATACTCAGAGGGAGCTCCTGTCCTTCTGATCATGAGGCTACTAGCTAACACTAGCAGTTCTGGTTTTGTTTCTCCTTTCCATGCTGAAAATATATTCATGTTTCTACTTCCTAGAACAAATTCTCTTTACTAAGGGGAAAGAAAATCCCATGTGCCCAAAATCTGTTCCCCCAAACCACTCATCACTTTAAAACATCTCAAGTCTACCCAGAAACTGAGAGGTTATAAAGAAAAAAAACCCGCATGTAAAACATCTACCAACTTGATCTGACTTCAAAAGAAATCCTAGATACTATTCCACTTGGCCTTTATATACATGCATTTAGCTATGAAGACAAAAATCTCTACACACTTTCTTAATTCTTTACCACAGAATTAAGTTCAATTTCTTAAAATTACTTTCCCCTTTTTAAGATAGCCCTTTAATTGATTAGAGAAAAAAAAAAAAACAACTTAGGAGATTCTACTATTAATTACATACTTTTATTTATATATATACACACAATAAACACAAAAAAATCAGTTTGAAACCAAATGGCACAAGAATCCAAGGGAAGGAACTTTTGTACTTTTTAAAAGGACACAATGTATTAGTATAAAGGCAAGAAAAAACACATTGCTGAAATATCATACTGCAACATACAAGCAACACAAAAGCACCAATTCAGTCCAAGAATTATACAGTGCAAGACCAAGAACCAGATTTTGCAAGTCTCAAAAAATAGGTACTCAGAGTTTATTCTCATCAAGCTTGCAGAATCAAGTTCTTGCAGAACCATTTTTATTAAATTTTAATGTTTAAACGCAAATATCTGTCTTCTTGAAACTCTGACAACACATATATTAAACATGTAAAAATAACGGAAAATAGGCAGCCTTTGTGTAAAATGTCATATCAGGCTGTCATTTGGACAATGCAAGGAGGAGTGCAATTTGTTGTATCTCTTGCAGCAATCACACAAACAACTGACATTTCTGCTACTAACTACTTGTTTTGTAAACTAGGAATCCAAAGAGTGAGGAAAAATGTTTCTACATTTTATATATATATACATACACAGACACACACAATAAACACACACAAAAAAAAGTTCAAAAATGAATGGCACAAGAATCCAAGGGATGGAACTTTTGTACTTTTTAAAAAGACTCAATGTATTACTATGAAGGCAAGAAAAAACACATTGCCAAAATATCATACTGTAAATTCATCAGAGAGGATGTAAAGAAAGCATCTACAAAGACAAGACATTCATACCTCACCTGAGAAACCTGATAATTTGTTTCTGACTCTCCTGTACTATTGCAGTTGCCTATGAACAAATCATTAGATCCCTCTACAGCAACGTCATGGCCAGCTCCATTTTTTTGGCATTATAAGATGACCTGAAAAAGTTACAGAAGTTTATTTCAGCCTTCCACACTTAAGCCTCAACCAAAACATTCCTGCAGGTTTTGGTCTTACAAATTTAGTCTTACAAGTTCTAACAGCGTTGCAAGCTAACAGCAAAGCCCTCAAGAAATCCTTGCCCCTTTATCACTTTATTTCTCACTGCAGAAAAATGTCAGTGTGTTTCTCCAGGAGTATAGTTTAGTCTCTTGTATAAGACAATTTGCTTGACTCATCACCGCACACACAGATACAAAACACACACTCTCATGATTTTCATCTAAATATGTCCACAAGCACTCAACTAACAACCGTGCAAATCTAGAGAACACTTGATATTTAACGATACACCAGCACAGCTTTACAAAAATATTAGTCATCTACTTACATAATCAACAGACAGGATCTTGAAGTAAATTACATTTGTTTTAAAGGTTTATAAAACACAATATAAATGAACTAAAATTACTCTTGTTAATCTACAGCAGTAAGCTTTGGGCGGGAAAAACGTCAGATACCCAAAACAAAATTTAGCATGAGTCATGCGATGAAACAAAAAGACAGAGTTCCCAGCACTTCGGAGATCTACCTCCGATCCCAAAGAAAAGTACCTTAATGAGCTCAGCTGCCCACTATAAACCTTCAAGCAAACAAATATTAGACAGTAAATTGCCACATCTACCGGATAAGGCTTTCACCCAGACAGTATGCCCTGTTAAGCAGTGATCGATGCCAAACATTCGTAAGAAATGAGACAAAATGACAAATTAATTTGGTCCCTACATTACTAGACTACATATGTCCTAGACTACACATGTAATATGCCAAACTGAATAGAAGAAAACGTAATTCATGGAAGATCATGGAACAGATCCTGCTAGAAGCTATGCTAAGGCACATGGCAGGACAGGGAGGGGATTCGAGAGCCAGCATGGCTTCAGCAAGGGCAAGTCCTGCCTGACCAACCTAGTGGCCTTCTGTGATAGAGTGACTAGATCAGTGGACAAAGGAAGAGCTGTGGGTGTCTGTAAGGCCTCTGACACAGTCCCCCACAACATCCTTCTTTCTAAACTGAAGAAATATGGATTTGATGGGTGGATGAGGAATTGGTTGGATGGCTGCATCCAGAGGGTAGTGGTCAATGGCTCAATGTCCAGATGGAGATCGGTGATGAGCGGTATCCCTCAGGGGTCCATACTGGGGCCAGTACTCTTTCATATCTTCATCAGTGACATAGACAGTGGGATTGAGTGCACCCTCAACAAGTTTGCTGATAACACCGAGCTGAGTGGTGTGGTTGACACACCTGAGGGACAGGATGCCATCCAGAGGGACCTGGACAAGCTCAAGGAATGGGCCCCTATGAACTTCATGAGGTTCAACAAGGCCAGGTACACCTGGGTCGGGGCAACCCCCAGTATCAATCCAGGCTGGGAGATGAAGGGATCAAGAGCAGGCCCGTGGAGAGGGACTTGGGGGTACTGGTGGATGAAAAGCTGGACATGAGCCAGCAATGTGCATTCACAGCCCAGAAGACCAACCATATCCTGGGCTGCATCCAAAGCAGAATGGCCAGCAGGTCAAGGGAGGCGATTCTGCCCCTCTACTCTGCTCTGGGGAGACCCCACATGGAGTCCTGCATCCAGCTCTGGAGCCCTCAGCACAGGAAAGACATGGACCTGCTGGAGTGGGTCCAGAGGAGAGCCACAAAAACAATCAGAGGGATGGAACACCTCTGCTGTGAGGTTAGGCTGAGAGAATTGGGGTTGTTCAGCCTGAAGAAGAAAAGGCTCCAGGGAGACCGTATTGCAGCTTTCCAGTAGTTAAAGGGGGCTTATAAGAGAGATGGGGACAGACTTTTTAGCAGGGCCTGTTGCGACAGGACAAGGAGTAATGGTTCTAAACTAAAAGGGGGTAGATTTAGACTAGATCTAAGGAAGACACTTTTCAAAACAAGAGTAGCGAAACCCTGGCACAGGTTGCCCAGAGAGGTGGTAGATGTCCCATCCCTGGAAACATTCCAGGTCAGGTTAGACGGGGCTCTGAGCAACCTGCTCTAGTTGAAGATGTCCCTGCTCACTGCAGGGGGCTTGGACTGGATGACCTTTAAAGGTCCCTTCCAAGCCAAACTATTCTATGACTCTATGATAATTCCTGTAGTTTGGGGTGAAGGACGGGGAAAGGTGTTCAGGATTTTTCCCTTCAGTATTTATTTTAAAGACAGGCAGTGTTATATTAGCACATGACTCATATCAGCTTTATCTTCACTACACCACACAGTAAATTCCTTGAGATGGACCTTGTTGGCTGTGGTATTTCAACCATTTACAGCTTTAGTAAGGAGAATGTAAAAGGCTAGAGAGTCACTTGAAAAGAACTGTACCACCCTGAAACCACAAAATTATTTTGCTTTACAAAGATATAAAGGACCACAGGCAAAGTAAATCCACACCTCCTTGGCTTCTGAAGCTGAATAAAGCATCTTGCTGATCCAAACAACATTGTGAAGTTAAGCTGCTCATATGCTCAATATACTAAATACTTTAATCTAAAGCAGATTTCTTTTTCCATTCAATTTTCAGGTGATGACACTCCAAATCAAGTTGCAAATGAAGTTACCTCACGTTTAGCAAACATTTTGTACTTTGGATCTGAGAACAGTTATGAGATATTTCAGTTAAAATGTCTGAAACATGTTAGCAGCAAATGAAAAAGAAAAATAAATTTTATCATCACTCAACCATTTTCCCTCAGTTAAAAGATGTAAAGAAGATACGTCAGTTTTGCCAAAGCAGCACATTTAATTCTTTGCGATAAACTGAAGAAGTTTGTTCCAGAGATACCAATAGTGCATACCCTGAGCACGCTGGAACTTGACTACAGAACACAAGGATAGCTGTACAGGGACAGACCAGAGGCCGAAATAGCCCAACACCCTATATCTAACACTGGTTAGGGAAAAAATGACAGCAGTAGGGTAAATATACAGTGATATTTATCCAGCCTCCTCTTATAAGCAGCCCAGAAATATCTGAAGTCTTACCTTTGTGTTTAAAAGCTGCCCTTGGTACATTTTTGCCCTGTGACTTTGTCTAACCACTGTTCTAACCCAGGCAAACCATTGGCATGCACATCACCAGCGACAATGAATTTCATGGTTTAACCATCCAGGTTTCATTAACCAAAGTGCTGTGCAACGCCAAACAAAAAAGTTTGGGGTTTTTTTTGGCTTAAAGAAATATACTTTTACAGATACTTACAGGTACATATATAGTTAATAAATGTTACAGTTGCATAAATACTGCTAACAAACTCCCCAAACAAGACAGTTAAATCCTGTATACATATACATGTATGGGTATTTTGTCATGAATGAGTAAGTAACATAGAAGTCATCTCTTCTTTTCATAAACTTATGTAAGCGAAAAATTTCCAATGTAACACCATTGTATCACACATTTAAAAACAGGCTAAGGGAGAAATGTGAGAGTTTAATGTTAGTGTAAAACAGGATCAACAGTTGTATCCTCAGTGCACATACCAAACACACAGCTCTCCAGGCTTCAGCTCTAGCCTTCATGCAGCTCCACCTAAACCACTCCAAGTGCTGCTCTTTGTGAAGTCCACCACTCCAAGGCTATCTCCAACTCAAGGGTTAGAGCATTTTAACACCACAGGACTGCTTCCTTCACTCTGCCTCCATTTGGGAAGCACTTTGCTCAAAATCAAATCTGTGGCCATTGCCACCCTTGGTTCAACTCTACAAGCAGCCACAGAAACTGCTAGCACAGGCAAACACGATAACCATCATGAGCATTTTATGCAGGGTCTTGCAGACAGGACCTCCAAGAGAGCACACAGTATGGACTGCCACCTAGCCTGCACATTACTATCAGTGGTTCAATTCCAAAGACAAACCCACTGAGAGTTCAAGATCATTTACCAAAACACAAAAGGCAGTCACATCTTGATTTATTTAGTCATCAGGAACTCGCATGACAATGCAGCTGCCAAAGCCAGGGGCACCTCTTGCATTCACTAGGTTCTCACTGACTGTCATTCACAGGCATGACGTATAACATCAGGTACTCTCAACAGGAACAGGATTTCAATGTCTACTCTCAGGTGCACCTTTCTCATAGTTGCAGTCTCCTCTTTAATCCAGAAGCCCACATACTGTTTCTTAATATATCAACCTTTAAAGACACTAACAGAAAAGTCAAACTAGCCTTACTTTAAAATCCTATTATTGACCAGTCACATCTCTGTCCTTCCTTAAGGCAGAGTATTACACTTCTGTATTTTCCTGCTTCTAATTACTTTATTCCATGGTAATACCTATACCTACCAACTACAAGCAGTGACCCCTAAAAATACATCAGTTCTACACTGGCATAATCTTAAGGCTTCTTACGAATGCTTGCTTCTGCCTTCCCTCAGCTATGAGGCCTCCTTGTGAAGGCACCATGCAGCCAGATCCCAAAGGGAAGTACTGCCTTTCAAAATCCCAGGGCTAATTATTTTAACACTGAATCAACACTGCAAGGTTTTAGTCATGAGAACAAACCTAAACTGTAAAAACCAATTAAGTCCACTGTGAGAATAAGCACATTCTACCTAGGACTACTCTGCTGGGGCAGGAGGAAGGAATTCTCTTACATGTTTCAAGTCTTCAATGCATACCCATTAAAAAAAAAAGTAAATCAATGCTTGACAGTGCAAGTTCATGTTTTCAGCACTTTCACCTCATTCCAATTTTAATTTATACTTCTTGACAAGAAATACATACAGTTGAATGCCTCACCAATGTTTTCTGACCTTTCCATGAAATGTTTCAGAGGTTTTATAAAAAGATTTAAGATAATTGCATAGTTTACCACAATTAAACACTCTCTCTGAAAAAACTACATTTCTCTATCACCATTATGAAGGGCACAAATTACAGTAAGACATAACAGGGAGGAAATTAGGGCATAGTGATACCCCCAAGTAAATGAGTTACAATTAGCTTTATATTAACTTGTAGCAGGCTTGAGATTTAGCTAATCTCTGTCATGGAAGAGCAGGCAGATAGTGTTAAGAATGCACAGAAGATTTGGGGACTCCTATTGAAAAAGTTTCTCAAGTAAGTCACTTTTGTGTAGCTAGCACAAGTATCTGGAAAATGCACCTGTGTCAATTACACTGACAAACAATGTTAGATCTTTTAAGTAAGTACACTTAAGAAATAGATGAGATTTCAGAGCCTCAGAGAACGTCAAGTCTCAACACCTGCCAGCTCCAACAACTTGCCCCAACCTCAGCCACCACACGGGGAAAGCTCAGCTGTTCCCCAAGAGGCCACAAGTAACTGTCAAAAAGGCAGTGAAAAAATATACCTAAACCAAGCGCCCAGCAGGTAGTCATACAAGCAGCCTTGCCCCCAAAAAACCAAATTCACCAACAGCTGCTTTTAGAGTCCACTGCGTGCTGGGTTTGTTACTCCTAGTAGGAAGTTTATTGTTTATGTATCACTTTACGTGCAAAGGAGCACAATCCAAGATACACCAAGGAGACGCCAGTAGCAGCGAACCACACGCCACCTCTACGGCCGCAGCAACGCCGCAGCCCCACACGGGGAACTACTCACCGCCACGGGGGTAAAGCCGGCATCGCGGGCTGCCCCGCATCGCCCCGGCCCGGCCGGGGGTGCAGCAAGGCGGCCCCGGGGTGAGGAGG
>NW_010553578.1:0-1669 GCF_000687285.1 Phaethon lepturus | reverse complement strand
CAGGGGACTGCTGCGTTGGCTGGGGGACAGGAGCCCAGAGAGGGGGTGATGGGCAGGACCACTCACCCGTGCGTGCACTGGGTGCTGCAGGAGAGTCCTTGTCTGGGCAGTGGCAAAGCAGGCAGCTGCCCCGGGGAGGAAAGGCCTAGACAGGAATGTGTGTGGGGACAGGGATGGCTTTGAGCAGGGTTTATGGAATGGTCATGAAAACACAGGAAATTGGCTCCAGCTGAAGGTCCTCCTGCCTGGAGACTGCAGCAGGGATGGGAAAATAGACAAGCAATGTGTCATGGAGGGACCAGACAGCGCCCGATAGCAGCAAGGTATGGAAAGCTGAGAAGGATGCCAAAGACAGCACAGGATTATCCAGGTCCGATAAGGCTCTGGGAAATAGAAAAGGACTTCATGGGCTATTGGGAACCGAAGGCAAGTAACCGTATGGAGATGCCAAACCTGTTAGGAAGGAGACTGAAGAGGTGGATAGAGATTGCTGAGCTAGAGCTGGATGAGGGATAAAGAAAATGCTTTCCAGGCCATTAGGAGCGAAGGAGGATGTGATACAACAGCTGCTAGAGAAGATATTTTAAAAATCCTTAAGCCTGGATAACTCACACCCAGGGGTCCTTTCAGGGCTGGCTGGAGCAGCAGCCAGGATCCGCGGGACTGGGAGAGAACTAACGCAGTGCTCGGCGTCGGGAAGGGCCGCGCTCCCCGGCACGGGGGCGGGAGGCGGGAGAGGTGCAAACGCAGTTCACGTTAGCAAGTGGGCTTTCCTGAAGGTCTCATCGGACCAACGCGATTTCTTTCCTCATTGCAAGCAGCCGTTTGGCTGCAAGAGGCCATTCCATAGCTGGAAGGAGTTTCACATGTTATTTCATGGTGTTCAGATACTGGGGGAAAAAAAAAACCATCACACTAGATCCATAGATAGCACGTTAAATGGGTTACGAACTGGGTAATTGGCCGAGAAACAGTCAGTGGGGGATTCGAGCAAGTCTTATGTATAGGCACGGGCAGGATCCCCGCTGTGTTGGCGGAGCAGACCAGTGCCCCGGCACACACCGGTTGCGGTCCCTCTGTAAGGCCTGCAGCGGGAATCTGTCTTGGGGCCGGGTTTCGGCCATGTAAACTCCAGCCAAGAGTGGACTTCTCATCTTGGTGACTCAGGCCATCTCCCAAATGGCAGAACCGTTTCTCCGCCCCCCCAAGGATTAATCGCTGGGACTGCTTCTATTAAGAGCTTAGACTTCTACTAAGAGCCTGGGGACCCGAGCTGCCTGCGTCACACCTCATGGAACCGAGAGGAAGGTGGTTTTTTTTAGGGAACCGAGGGGAAGTGGGGAAGCCGGGGATTGGAGCTGCTCCCCTGCTGCCAGACGCGCGCGCTCTCCCTCGGTCTGACAGCAGCAGCCCTGTCTTGAGAAAAGCCAAAGTGGGGTTTTCTGGTAACTCCTTCAGCCAGGAAGGGTGGGGGAAGCTTGCAGGGCTCGCTCGGGGGTTTTGGCTGGGCAGGAGAGGCGGCCGTGGCTCAGGGTGAGCCTGCCCAGCCTTGCGTGGGCTGCAAGAGGTGACTTGCACGTGTGCGGTGCCCTGGGTGCTTCCCACTCGGCTGTGGGTCACTTACAGAAGAGACAAGAAGCGAGTTCTCTGACGCCAGGGAGAAAGGCCG
>NW_010553577.1:0-2902 GCF_000687285.1 Phaethon lepturus | reverse complement strand
CCCCCTACGAATGGGCCAAGGTCTGCCTGCAGGCCACTGTTACCTGTAAAGGTTCCACACCAGGGCCAGACAGTCCTTTGCCCCTGAGAGAAAGTGGCTGCTGTCATCAGTAAAGCAGAGGCATGTGAGGTCCTGGTAGTGTCGGTTCAGGATGGCTAGGAGGTTCCCGTTGGAGACCTAGAGCACAGGAAAGGGCAGGAGAGTATTAAGAGAGGAGCACTGAGATGCCCCAGAATAACACAGCACCCTGCCCTCAACGCTTATGGATGCAGCAGCATCTCAGCTCCATCCCCAGCTGGGCGTTGCTGTGCCAGGCACAAGCAGAGCGGAGAGTCCCGGCACCGTGGAGATGCACACAACAGGGCGGTGAGCGGAGGCGGCAAGTGGAGCGAATGGGAAAGGTTGTGCCAACCGTGTGAGCCCATCTGCACCTCACTGACAGCAACTGACACAATCAAGGTGCAACCAGTACAGCCACATACACTTATGGCTAAAGGTAAATACAGCAGAAGACAGTTCGAAGAGGTCCTGGAACCTAGTGATGTCAGTGGCATTTCTCTGGTGAAGGCACAAGGCTGCAGTAAATATTTCCTGTTTACTGTTAGTATTACTTTTATGGCTTCTTCCAACCTCCTACATCTAACACAAAAGCCACGGTCTGCAGGAGGCTGTGTGCCATCCCAGGGGTTGCCGCACTTCAGCACAGCTGCATGGTCTCGGGCCAACAGAGGCGTTAGCGTGAACAAGGAGCTCCCTAAACCTAGAGCTTTTCTTGTTAAAAGGCAACACTGCAGATAGGGAGGGAACTAAGGAGGCAGCAAGGGAGCTCTGTATAAAAGAAGAGAATCAACTCCCTCTCGTTGTCTGAATTACACCTAAAAATAAAACCAAACTGCAATTCAATGGTTTCACAGAGAAGGCACAAAACTGGGGCCTTTGGGCCCATTTCCAGCTCTACAACAGTTTCCATGCAGCCTCTCCAAGCCTCCTGCTCCCTCGAGCAGGAGGACAGCGCCGTCACCCACTCCAGGCAGACGCTCAGAAGCGTTTGCAAGGCAAGGCTAGCTGGGGGCAGAAAGGGCCACGTTCTGCAGATGAAGCAGAGCAGGGACCAGCTCAGAGCATCACAAGCAAGAAACTCCACTTGCTGCAGTCTCAGCCCAGTATTTGTCGTGAGGGCTTTTTTTCCAACATTGCCACAAGCACATTTTTAAAAGAAAAATCTGATGAATTAAGATAGAGCCACCCACATAACAAGGCTCAGAAACATCCCCCAGGACTGACAGCTTTCCAGGTTAAACATCTCGGCATTTAATCCCGGGGCTCAGAACAAGCTTGGCTTTTTATTTGCTTGGTGGAGTGCTTAGAACACAGTGTAATCCCCACATAAACACAACCACTAATTAGAAAGAGAAGGATGATGACCAGAGCACAGCAGTCTCTGCAGACATCCAGATCACAGGTCACACACAAATATTAGGCTAAAACGTGGAAGAAGTGCTAAAGGGAAACCAGGTCCTGCATTTCTGCTTCGAGGGAGCAACACCTCACCCCTGAGGCATCTGTAGCAGCTTGGAAAGAGAAGGAAAGAACAGACCTAAGGCTCACCCAGCAGCTCCAACCCCAATTTCTTCCCCCCACCGCCTTGACGAGCTGCCCCACCATCCGCATGCCCACAGAGGCCACTGAGCAGCTGGCCTCAAGCCTCTCAGGGCAATGTGGAGCCCAGACTGCACCAGGACAGCTGTAACGTACACAGCCCAGCACAGCCTCTGCTCCACTGTGGAGCCCAGATAATGTGGATCTACTGACACTTGACGGGACAGGGGCACTCACTAACCCTGTAGGATGCGAATCTCCACCTCGCCATTCCCCGTGCCAGCCGACAGCTCCCTTACCTCCCACAGGTAGATGCTCTCAGCAACCCCAGCCAAGATGTAGAGCCCGTTGGGAGAAGCTGTCAGGCAGGTCACCGGCCCAGGGCATATGATCTTCTGCTGGAGCTGGTCCTGGGGGCAGAAAGAGCACAGTGACCCTTCAGTAGGGGCTGGAGTACAGGAGAGAGAGAAACAAGACCCTGGTTCAACTGAGGTTGGCCCGTGGGAGAAGCAGCAGCTCAGGCAGCATCCAATGCACTGTGGCTGCCTGCGTTTAAGTTGTGTCCCCAATCCACAGCAGCACTGCCGTGGTTCAGGAATTCAATGCTGAAAAGGAAGATGCTGGAGGAGCACAATCCATGTGTGCAAATCACATTGAATTCCTCTGCATTTTGCTGACTTTGTTGCAGTTGCTTCATGTTTAGCCCCACAAGGAAAAGGTAAATCCCACTCCTACCGAGTAGGGTACCGAAAGGTAAGGGGTCTGGATGCAGCTATGCTCCACAGCTGGGGAACCTCAGAGATTCAGCAGAAAACAGGCTCAGAAGATTACAGCAAAATAACACTGATAAAAAACAGAAAAAAGAGGATGAGAGCTCACAGCCTGGGAGAACAAGCAGCAGGTCTGAGAGCAGCTCCTCATTGCTTGGGGGAACTGGAAAGATCAGACCCTGAGCTGCAGCAGCAAAGGGGCTGCATGTGCTGAAACCCACGGGCTGCCGCTGCTCTCTGCAGCAACGCTGAGGGGAATGACAGGGAATGGAGAAACTATGGCTGGATTTGCGGCTGTCCTGCCCTACTTTAAGCACAGGCGGGATGCAGTTAGCAGGAAGAGGAAGGGGTCTGGCTGTGTTTAGGCTTCCATTTCTGGCTGGAAGGCGCAGCGAGCAGACTGAGGTGATGGTAGGCTTCAGGCGAAGCAGGCTCAGCCGTGGGGCACCAGCATCCCCCCGGGCTCTCCCTCGACAGGGATGGTCACAGTCACGTTCCTGGGCAGCCCTGGGAGCCATGAGGCTCCTTTCCAG